>NC_043700.1:98215034-98235115 GCF_006229205.1 Suricata suricatta
AAAAAAAAAAAAAAAAAATTGTTTTTAGTTAAAAAAATAAATAAAATGTAGCTTCCACATTATATTTCTAAATACTGAATGTGATATTATTTATTATTCATCATGAAATCATTAGTTTTCATATCATCTTGAAAACCAATTGTATATACTAACTCCAAGTCATCTAAGACATCTTCACCCAATTTATCAGACTTGACCCCTTAGCCACTAGCTTGCTCAGGCACAGGACAGACCCGACTTGGCCTGCCATGCCCAGCAGACGGCCAGCACTCAAAACGGTCTTTCCAAAGCTCTTCTCTACTAACTATGAAGGAGCAAACAAGTCCATCCTGTGTGCTGAGTTACAGTGCCCAAATAGTCCCCTCTCAAAATCTTCCTCTTAATCTTTAATTCTCATAAACCTTTTATCTCAGCCAAAATTTCAATTGAATTTTAATTGTTTTTACATACATCTACAGCCAGGTGACCTCCTGAGGACTCAACTAAACCTTTTTCTGCTGCTGTACAAGATGTGTCACCTGACTTTTCTTGGGATGTTTGGGGTAAATTATTAATGGTGGTTAACTTTAGGAGGTTGGAATGGCGAGGATCAGAGAATTTTCACTTCTTTACTATAAAGTAATAAACATATTTTTATATTTTTTAAAATTTGCCTCAAGACGTATATCTTACTTCTGTAATATAAAACATGTTGGAGATTGGAAAAACAAGTAAAACATGGCTCTCATACCATTAAAAATAAAAGGCGCCTGGGTGACTCAGTCAGCTAAGTGTCTGACTCTTGATTTCATGCCTGGTCATGATTTCACGGTTTGTGTGCTGTCAGCACAGAGCCTGTTTGGAATTCTTTCTCTCTCCCTCTCTCTCTCTCTCTGCTCCTACCCCACTCAGGCTCTCTCTCCCCCTCAAAATAAATTAAAAAACTTTATTTTTAAAAAATTTTTTTTAAAGTTTTATTTATTTTTGAGAGAGAAAGAGAGAGGCAGCGTGAGCAGGGGAAGGTCAGAGAGAGTGGGAGACAAAGAATCCGAAGACAGGCTCTAGGCTTGAACGCACGGATTGTGAGATCATGACCTGAGCTGAAGTTGGATATTTAACCGACTGAGCCACCCAAGCACCCCAATAAATAAACTTTTTTAAAAAGTTTGAAAATAAAACAATTAGTAAAGGAGAAAGTAAATTTTTTCTTGCAAGTAAAGCATGGAATAGGGATAGAAAAAATAGAAGGGATAACTTTGGTTAATAAAAAGCTGGAGTTTTTATATTTTGAGAGTCATTTTGATGTGGCTTCACCAAAACTACATTATGAAATGTTTCTCAGTCAAAATAACTGCATCAAAATGAGTTTTAAAAGTGGTTACATCAGAGTGGTCTGCTTCCCTCACTGTGGAAGCATCTCCCGTCAACAAAAATCATTGGTAGAACGGCACACCATAGGACAAGTTTCTCAGAGCCATCCTTGCCTACTTTTAGCCTGCTTCTCTTAATACACATGGACACCTACGCAGCTTCCTGACACAGATTTCACTTATCATCCTGTGATTTGTTCTTGTCTGGTACCTAGCTACTCTATCTGGTAACAAATTTTGCTTGACCTTGGAACAAAAAATCTAGAATGTTGCCTATATATGTAAGTGCTTTTTGCTGCTCTTATCGATCATTCCAAACTCTCTCTTGAATCTTGAAATGTAAGTCTCCCTACCTGCTCCTTTAACTGTCCATACTTGCCCCAGACTCCATTTCTATAACTGTTATATCAGTCTTTTTCCCAGTTCTTTTCTACCTAAGCAAGGGCACCTAGATGCTAGGCATATCCCAGCATCATCTTCATAATGTTAAAAGGGACATTGTATGATGTGGTCACCAGGCATGATATTGCCCGCCATTGCTGTCTCCTGCACTATGACTCAGATGCATATTTAGCCTGACAGAGACCCACAGCCTTCAGAGACACTAAACCACAGTGCTCAAATAAAAGACCAAAACATCTCCTACCTAAACAATTCCAGAATTATACATAAAAAGAACTACCAGATTTACAGAGGATATTAGGAAAAAACCCCAGCACCTTTCTAGACATAGATGATGACATTCAGAGTTTAAAGCATGTGCTTTCTGGGGTGCCTGGGTGGCTCAGTCAGTTAAGCGTCTGACTATTGGCTCAGGTCATGATCTCACAGTTCGTGGGTTCGAGCCCCGCGACGGGCTCTGTGCTGACAGCTCAGAGCCTGGAGCCTGTCTTCGGATTCTGTGTCTCCCTCTCTCTCTGACCCTACCCTGCTCACTCTGTCTCTCTCTCTCTCTCAAAAATAAGTAAAACATTAAAAAAATAAAAAATAAAAAATAAAAAAAATAAAGCATGTGCTTTCTTAAGCAAAGCAGGTCAAATGTATACAAAAAAATAATTGGCGGTGCTCCATAGCTGGAGACTTTATTGAGAATATCTGAACTCATGTTCTAATCTGAGAACTCCCCTTAGTTAACTATATAAATGTATATACCAACTCTGCTATCTCGGCCAATGCACAGGGAACTAGAAAGAACCCACCTCCTATTACATTTCTTTAAGAATTGAGATTCTTTTAGGGGCTCCTGGGTGGCTCAGTTGGTTGAATGTCAGACTTTGACTCAGGTCATGATCTCATGGTTCTGAGTATCCAGCTCTGCATTGGCTTGCTGCTCAGAGCCCTGCTTAGGATCCTCTGTTCTCCCTCCCCAACCTGTCCCTTGATTTCCCTCATGCAGGCATGCAAGTACATGCTCTCTTTCTCTCTCTCAAAAATAAATAAAACATTAAAAAAAGTATTAAGACTCTTTTAGAGAGAGAAAATCAAGTGGTCAGGAGAACAAGTTTCATTTGACATAGCAGTCACAAGTTGTTTTTCCACACTGTGATCTGAAAAGATGGATTGGGTGTGTCTCCAGTTAAATTAGATCACAATGTTTATCTCATCTACCCTTATTTCAACGTAACAGCTACAAAGGCAGTTAGTACCAATACAAGTATGCATGACACCCATCAGACTTCTCCTTGAGTGCCCGAAGTAACTTACTTCTCCAATAGAACTGAAAAATTCAAAAATTCATCTTCATCCCAGTGTAGGAGTGAGGGGAGCCAAATCAAACTAAACATCTTTATGGAGCTGAGTTAATAGAACCCATCCAGTAAAATCCTGAATATCCTCCTTATTTTCTCAGGCATTTAAGGTATGCCCAAAATGCTTAATCTTAAGAAATCCTGCTGCTTCCACACTCTGGAAGATAGAAGGGCCAAGACTCTTCTTTACCTCCATCCCTGACAACTCCATCAGCCTGCCATGCCAGAGGAAGGTTGACTGTCCTAGTAGCATGATAGTTCATCTTAAGTCTATCAGACTTTTTCATGTAATAAAAATGCCCAAGAAATTAGGAGCATCTGCTTTGGTATCAACTCTTAGATCTTTACTGAATCACACCAAATATATAAATATAATATTTAAACACATAATTACCATAATCTCCAGTGATATTTGGCCAGTCAAGATTTAATTTCCTACCTTTACAGCCTACTCTGTTTATTTGAAAATAGTCTGGATTCATAGGGGGACACACCACCCCACCAGGAACATGTACTTATTTGGCATGAGTTGGGGTGTTTGATTTCCCCTCTGTTAGATCCACAAGCAGCATGAGGAAATAAATGTAGGCTTGCAGAGACCCATTGGGGACATTTTCTGTTTGATCAGTCATTTCTCTTGTTGGCATATGGCACTACATGTGCAACTTTTACTGCTTTGTTTTTCTTTTTTTCTTTTCACTGGATATCCTCATTACATGAGGAAATGTAATAAAACCTTTGTTTTCCTGAGAATAGTCCTATCCTTCACTTTCAACAGCACCTGAGGGCTCTCCAAACATTCTAAAGGAAAACTTACAGCCTGACAGATCTCTTGCTCACACATCCCCGGAACACACAGTGGCCACAGAAGACAGATATTTCTTGGTATGAATTATGTCCAACAATTCATTCACCACAGCATGCCTAATGAGGCAAAACAGTTAACACAGACAAAAGACACCCCATGCCACAAGGTGCCAGAAACATGGTTCTATATCAGTAATTCTTTATAATCCATTGAGAATATATAAGTAACTTCCCTCTTCTCAATCACCACACAAACAAATCTGAAATGTTAAATTCTAGATATTGCATAAAAATGAAAAATTATATTATTATAATTTAATAGGAAGTGATAACCAAAAGGAGAAGCTATAAAGAATGTTCCATATTCAATTTTTTTTCAGTTAGCAAGAATTGAAAATAGCCTATATAATGACTGGATATTTAAAAAGACTCTTTGAAATGGTTATCAGTTGATTCTTTCTTGATTTGAGCTATGGTTAAATCCATACAGAAGGACTGAAGATAAAATAGCATGTACAGTTCATATAGTTTAAACATCTGTAATACTACATAAAGGAAAAGGAAAATAAGAGACAAGTAGCAACACTAAGGAAATACTAATACAAATGAGTCTAAATATTTCACTGTAGTTGACTAAGCTTTTGGGTTTGGAATTTCAGGCTTTTGAAGGTTAATCCTTAGTAGCAGTCTAAACCATCTGTATATCACCATTTTCCCAACTCATAGGGAATCATAAACAAATTGACTGCAAGAGTATATTGGGTTGGACTACCATAACAAAACACCATAGAATGGATGACTTAAACAACAGATTTATTTTCTCATGGTTTGGAAGGCTCTGAAGTCCAAAATCAAGATGTGGGCTGATAGGGTTCCTGCTGTGAGATTTCTTCCTGCCTTGCAGATGCTGACTTCTTGCTGTCCTCGCACCATAGAGAGAGGGGAAGCAAGCTGTCAGGTGTCTCTTCTTATATGGGTACCAATTTCATCATGAAGCCTTTACCCTCATGAACTCATCTAAACCTAATTACTTCTCAAATGCCCTGTCTTCAAATACCATCACATCAGGAGTTATGACTGCAACATATTAATTGGAGTGAATGGGGGGAGACACAATTCAGTCTATATCAAGCAGCAACACTTGTTCTCTCCCCACAATAGATACACAACACACACACATACGCACACACATACACATTCACGCAACAGGCACAGTTCCAGGAAAGATGACTGAGTTTATCTGTTCTACCATCATCATCACCCCACAAGGTGTGTAGGCCCTTATCTTCCTTCTCCTGTCTTTACAGGACTCTTAGGCTGCTGCAACTGTATAAGTTAAGAGGGCTTGTGGAAGATCTTGAGGCACAGATGGGCAACACTCCATCTGGTCACTCATCAAAGAAGTTCTAAAGATCCACTGAGTGAAAAATATATTCACTGGACATAGATTGGAAAAACAGCCAGTCTACTTAGTCCCTGGGCACAAGAAATGGACAGTATTTGGAGGCGAGAGTACAACATAAGGAAATAATCAGAAACACAGGCAAAGAATTATGTACTAGGATGTTCATAGAAGCATTATTTAAAATTTCAGAACAAGAAAAAAAAATTGGACTCAAACCAAACAGCCCAAAATAGGAGATGGTTAAATAAGATGAGCTATGAAACAGATATTAAATATTATGCTTTCAAAATATATTCAATTAAATGGAAAAATACATATAATATACTGTAAAGTTAAAAAACATGCACAGTATATATATATAGTATGTTTTAATCAGTGTCAAAAGTGCTACATTCCAAATAAACTGAGATTTGTGAAAAATACTTAGGACAGCATAAAGTACTCTTCCATCATATTTTAGGCAATGAGAAAAGAAAGGACAGGAAAGAAGAACCCTACTGCTTGAGGAAGAGAGCAATTTGCTAACAGACAACAGAATTTCTTTTTCCTCAGCAAAGAAAATAATCTACAAGTTCTAAAAGTAGAATATACAATGAAACAAATTTCAACCCGAAGTGGTAAGAAAAGCTAGTCCATAGGCTAGATAAGGGTAAAAATCATAACCGTTTTTGTGTACCATCACATCTGTAACACTTGGCACATCGGCACATTGTAGCACCTCAGTTAAAATTGTGACAGTTAAACATAGAAATGAATACACATTAAGAAATATCCAAAATGGTGGTTATCAGTAGCTAGGATGTTGGGGCATAAGGCACAGGTGTTAGTTAAAGGCTAAGATTAAGATTAACAAGTTCTGGGGATTTAATGTAGAGCATGATGATTATAAATAATAATTATATATATTTCTATTATTATAGTTAATTATATACTTTAAGTTGGTAAAAGACTAGACCTTAAGTGTTCTCACTACAAAAAAGAAATAGTAATTATGTCACAGGACAGAGGTGTTAGCCAATATATGGTGATAATCATTTTGTAATACATAAGTGTATTAAATCAATACCCTGTATATCTTAAACAATGTTGTAAGCAAACTGTATCTCAATAAAGCTGAGGAAAAAATTTTAAGTATTTTTTTTAAAAAAAGGATTAAGGACTTTTAAAAAGTTTCAGTGATATCTTAAGTTTCTCAAAAAATGTACAGGTATGTCCTCAGTATTTGTAGATAAGTTTCAAAAGGTCATAAAATCTCTTGAGTGTTTCAGAAGAGTGTGTAGAGAAAAACTTCCAATAATTATCCTGGAAATGAAGATTGATGTATTTGATACATTCAATCCTAAGGCCTAAGGATATTTTAGAGCAGATTGCCATATAGATGGTTGGTCAGAAAGGATTTAGGTGTTTAATGTCAAAATAATTATATATCCTTTTATCTGTATGTGACTGAACAGAATGAAGCTCCCACTAGCAATTATCTTTCATTATTTAGTAAAAAAACAAAAAGAAAAGAAAACATTTTTAAACAAAAAACAAAAATAGGGAACCATTGGAGATTTTTGAACAGGCATCTCACTTTGAGATTAGTCAGTTCTGTACCTAATACACTGGAAACTGAAGAGACTGGAGACCTAAAGATCAAGCATATGACAAACTGGAATACTCTAGGCAGAAGCAGTAATAGAACAAGAATTCAAATTAAAGTTAAAAAGAGGGGATTAAGAGTCAAGATGTAAAGGGAAAAGCAGAGGAACAACTGACCTAGCTGGAAAGTAGGAAATGGAGAAAACCATAGACTATGCTAAGTTCTCAAAATTGGATGGCTAAGTGAATAGTAGCACCATGACTAGACAGAAAAAAAAAGTAGGGTAGAGTGAGGTAAGGCTTAATTCAGTTATTGATCAGAATATGTGGGAACTATCATTCACATAGCGGGGCGAGCTAAGGCATCCATCCCTCTAGAGAAGAAAAAGGCACATCAGAGAGGATTCTGCACCTGGGCCTGTGCCTGTGTGGGTGGCAGAACTCAGGAGGTGAGCATGCGGCCAGGCAGAGCAGGCCATCTACTGTAACTGTTGGTCTGCTGGTTGCAATAATGGGTCCATGTGTTCTACGAAAGGCAAAAGTTCATTTAGTTTTGAGTGTAATCCACCTCCCCCAACTGCTTCCTCTTTTTCGATTCTTTACTTATGCTAAAAGATCTCTCAACAACTATAGCAGTTTCTCTCTAGAGATTTCTGTAACACAAAATTTTAGAGATTTTTTCCCAACATTCTTCATATAAGAATAACAGAAAGATGTGTTGTAGAAATATTTCTATCAGAAATAGTAAGAAAAAAAATAGGTTTGCCTTTTAAATGTATATGCTTCCGTTATCAGAAATTTACTGACATGTGGAACAAATCCTGTTTGGGCAATGCTGGGAAAATGAGGTGTTGCTGTATTGGTTTAGCAATATTAAATCATAGATTATACATAGACAGTAAAGTGATTGAAAAGTAATTTTGGTTTCCTCTTCAGAAAAGGGGATCAGAGAGATTTTTTAAATAATAATAATCGAGTACAGTAATGGCAAACACTCTGAAAAATATTGAGTGTTGCAAGCAATTTATTATGTCCATAACATTTTTTAGAAGATAATCAGTCAATATTGCAATCTTAAATATAAACTCACAGAGTGCTAAATCCTCTTCCAGACTAAACTTCAAAGCCCTCAAAGATGATTGTCTATAATAAACAAGACAGAGTAGTTTACTTATGGCCCAAAGTTAGACTTTGAAGTTCACTTTTAAAGAATGTATTTGGAAGTAGTTCTCCAAAAGAAGTTAATTATGAGAATGAAAGGAAATATTAAACCCTTCAAAATTTAATTTTCAATCTCTCTGAGAAATGCTTCAATGCCTCCTTTGATATGATATAATTCATATCACCCCTTTAAAAGACATAGCAACAATAAAAACTTCTTTAAAATTAGCAACTCAAAAATTCTAGCATCTCACAATCTATGTTCACTTCAGATCATAATACCATTGTTGTAAAGATGTACCACAAAGAAAGGGGAAAAAATACTCTATACAAGTTATAACAATATTTTGTGTAACTCAGAACTTTAAAAAATTATGTTTATTTATTTTTGAGAGAGAGAGACAAAGCATGAGCTGAGGAGGGACAAAGAGAGAGGGAGACACAGAATCCAAAGCAGGCTCTAGGCTCTGAGTTGTTAGCACAGAGCCCGAATAAGGGCCCAAACTGACAAACCGTGAGATCATGACCTGGGCAGAAGCTGGACGCTCAACCAACTGAGCCACCCAGGCACCCCTTCAAAGAACTTCTCAATACTTACTAACCTTCTGAAGGTTAGTTACTAACCTTCTTAAGGAAGGCTAGTTACTAACCTTCAGAAGGTTAGTTACTAAGGTTAGTAAGGTTTTTTTTCTTAAATAGGTTTTTATCTTACATAATTCTTGAGTCTGTATAAACATGAAAATATAAACAAAACACATTGGTTTGGGTATTCCTAAAACTTACTCACATCCCAAATACAGCATTTCCAAATATTTTCAACTCAACAGTCATGGGTGACCATGTTTTCCCACATAGTATTATCACCTATGCCATCAAAAGTATTAGTGATACAGTATTGTCTCTCCAATTTCATGCCAAGTTGCTGACTTTTATTCTGTAGGGTTTTTTTTTTTAATGTTTATTATTCTGAGAGAGGGAGAGAGCATGTGAGCAGAGGGGGGGCAGACTGAAAGAGAGACCAAGAGAGAATCCTGAGCAGACTCCACACTGCCAGTGCAGAACTCCACAAAGGGCTTGATTCCACAAACTGTGAAATCATGACCCAAGCCAAAATCGAGTCAGTTGCTCAACCAACTGAAGCACCCAGGTGTCCCCTATTCTTTAGGTTTTTATGCGTGTTAATGAACAATGACAACTGTATCAGAACCACAAAACACAACCTGTTTCCAGAAATGTTAAAATGTAAAATGAAATATAAGTGGTAGAATCTTTGAAATATAATGTATCTTAAGAACTAAGATATACTAAAGAAATTTGGTTTCCAGCTCTAATCCTCCCCCCACCCCCATGAAAGTAGACTTGACACACTGTTACATTAGTTTCAGGTGTACAACATACTGATTGGACAACTCTATACATTATGCTGTGCTTACCATTCAGCTTTAATTTCTTATAGGCTCTTGGAATTTCTGCACTGTTCATCTTAATTATATATGACATTTCAAAAGTGTTAACTCCACTTTAAAGGGTTAATTTAGAACTTAAAAAAAGCAGTACCTTCCTACTCCTTCTTTAACTGCAGTAGTGATGTCAGCGCCCACAAAGGAACCAGCACTGGCATCTTTACCAGGTACAGCAAAACCATCTTTGTGTTCTAACGTCTTAGGAGCTATGAAATTTACATAGGACTGAACTCATCCGATTCCCATATTCCCAAGATTAAAAAAAAAAGTCCTTGCTTCTCAGAGGTTATAAATAAATCTTAGAGAGAGACAGTGTTTTTGTTGGGGGTGCTAGTTTGTTTGTTTGGAGAAAATATTCTCTTCTTATTTCAAGTTGTAGACTGATTCCTGGAAATTAAATTCAATTTTTTTGAACTATAAACACTGAGTCAAGCAATACTCTTGAAGTAAACATCCTAGCAGTCAGACTAGTATGATACATATGATTAAGGCATTGTGGTGCTCACTTTTGCAAGTTTATACCTAAACCAGAGAAAATCAGCTACAAATCTAAACAAATAGTATGCCTGAATAAATTATGTACACTGAAATTTTAGTTATTCAGCTTTCAAAATGACTCAGATCAGCTTTGAGATTTTTTTTAACTTATCAAATATCTCATAAGGTAAAAAACACAGAAATGACAAAAGGTTTTGAGACTTTCAATGTAAAATGTTTTTAAATGCTAAATTCTGACCCATTTGCCACTGGGAAAAATCACATCATTTGCAACTAGATTTTGAATAAGGAAGATAAGGAAAAAGAAAAGAGCAAATGATACATTTTATTAGACATTTTTCTTCATGCATGTGTTTATTATTTCTTTATGAAACATACATCTTCTCAATCTTTAGTTAAAAGTGCGAAAAGCAATCTAAAATGAGTCAACTGAAAAACACATAAAAGTACAAAACACAAAAAATAAAATTACATTAAGGTGTACCTTTATTTCAAATAAGAAAATAATTTAGCCTGAGTTGATATTGAAAGAATACAATAACTACTGGGCACAGACCCCAATCAATGAGAAGGGCACTGCTGTCAACAGCCAGGACAACCATACATGTGATCAACTGGATACCAAGCCAGCAAGTCAGCATGTGGTGTGTTCCACAAATTGTTCAACCTCCCAATGTATGAAAAAAATAACGAAACATTTCTATTACTTGTTTTACTTATAGGAGAGGTTTTTTTTTTGCTTGTACTAAACATAAACAGTTAATGTTGGGGGGAAATCATGATTTTGTTTATTTAGAAAAAAGTTGTACACTTTTTCCATTGATAGGCAAGAGATGATAGAGACATGGGTGTCAGTTACTTGAATTACTAGAGCTGATAGAAGGATCTGACGGAGGGAGGAAAAAAGTAATTCAGAGGACTGACAACAAAGAACGATAGCTAATGAGAAATTTCTAGTAGTCACCATGGGCAGAGGACTTTTAAGAACTACTGTCCTGGGAATGCCTGGGTGGCTCAGTTGTTTGGGCTTCTGACTCTTGGTAGGTATGATTTTTCTCACAATGATTTGGGCTGTGTGTCCTCAAGATAGTTTGGCACTTTTGGGCCAGTGGATACAGTCTAAACTGCAGGAGTATGTGTTTGATAGACCATACAGTAGAACACTGGAGGCTGAAGCTGACAATATTGGACTGCAGCTTGCTGCAAAGGCTTGTGTGGATGTCAGAGCCAGTTCAGTGTTTTGGCAGCAGATGGAATTTGCAGATAGCCTCCAAGGTCATCCCAAGTTGCCAGAGTGGTTGTCCACACACCCTTCTCATGGAAATCGAGCTGAGTACTTGGATAGACTCATACCTCAGGCCCTTAAAATTAGAGAGATATGTAATTGCCCACCACTTTCTGGACCAGACCCTCGATTATTGTTCAAACTCAGCATGAAGCATTTTCTTGAAGAATTGGAGAAAGAAGACCTAAATATCACTGCTAAGAAACAGAAAATGGATACTCCTACCATTCAAAATCAGAAGCAGATACCCTGAACATATATAGTAGAGAAAAGAACTGGCAATTAAATTAAAATTCATGAGACATAGGATATATGAAGAATACAGCAATCCTTATCATTTTTATGTTCCTTTTTTAAAAATAATGTTTAAAATGAAATTAAATAATGTATATTCAGGGTCAAATCATGTATAGTATAGGTATTATCTGAATTCTTCTACAAGGTATTTTCATGAAATACTGATGTATTTTAATCTGTTTTAAAATATCTTCAATGAGGAAAATGTCACAGAATAAATTTATATTACATTTTTTAAAAAATGGGCTTGGCTCAGGTCATGATCTCCTCGTTCGTGAGTTTCAGCCCCAGGTACAGCTCTACATTGACAGTGCAGAGTCTGCTTGGGATTCTCTCTCTTTCCCTCTCTTTCTGCCCCTCCCTGCCTATTCATGCTGTCTCTGTCTCTGACTCTGTCTCTCTCTCTCTCTCTCTCTCAATCTCTCTGTCCCTCCTCCTTGTGTGTGCACACTCACTTTCTCTCTCAAAATGAATAAACTTAAAAAAGCCTACCATCATGATATAATTTTCCTTTTTTATTCTGTCTTTAATGTTCCAATATGAACCACCAAACCTAAGGCACTTACATAGATATTACTATTGTAGTATAGCTTGAGGAAACTAAAAACAAGCTGAGTCCTATACTTAAGAAAGAAGCAGAGTAGAAAAAGGACAGAACCTAAAGAAAATGATAAGAATTGAGAAATATACAAAAGCAGTAATTTAAACAAGACTAGAAATTATCCCACCCAAAACAAGAATCAGTAGAAATACTGAGCAAGGCAGTACGCCTCTCATAATACTTAAAATGGGAAGTCATCTATTACATTTAGATATAGAAAAAAATAAATGTAGGTGATATCAGAAAGCTGGAGTACCTGGGACACCTTTGCTTCACTATATCACATTTTACTATATAATAATGGTTGTCATTAGTTTCTTACTTCTCAGTGTCAAAGAATATGAAAAGCTTGGGGTGCCTGGGTGGCTCAGCCGGTTAAGCATCCGACTTTGGCTCAGGTTATAATCTTGCAGTTCGTGGGTTCAGGCCCCACATTGGGTTCTGTGCTGACAACTCAGAGCCTGGAGCCTGTTTCAGATTCTGTGTCTCCCTCTCTCTCTGCCCCTCCCCAACTTGTGCTCTGTCTCTCTCAGTCTCAAAAAAAATAAACTATAAAAAATTTTTTAAAAAAGAACGTGAAAAGCTATTTTAGAATAGGTAGATTGGGGCTCCTGGGTGGCTCAGTCAGTTGAGCCTCTGACACGATTTCAGCTCAGTTCATGTTCAGAGTCAAGCCCCTCATTGGGCTCCATGCTGACTGTGTGGAGCCTGCTTGAGATTATCTCTCTCTCCCTCTACCCCTCTCCTCTGCTCACATTCTCTCTCTCTTTCTCTGAAATAAAATAACTAATTAAAAAGTTTAAAATGAATTATTTGGTATACATGTTGCTTTTCTTATTTCTATTCTTTCAGAAAAATACACTTCTAAATTACTCATATCTTTGACTCAATGTTTTATACCATATTCTATTATTTTATAATATGAAGTGTTTCCATCAAAAAACCTAAAAAAAAAACAAAAAACCTCCTCTGTCATCCTAAAAAACACAGACAAATAAATCAGTGCTATTCTCACTCAAATACATAGGATAGGTTTTCACATATTTATGGACCATTTTAATTGAAATACAGAAAAAGAACATTCTTAATGTCAGTTAAGCATAATTACTCGTATGGACCATAAATGACACTGAAACCAGTTTCTTCGTCAATGTTTATATAGCAGATGGCTTGGAAAGGGGCCAACATTTTAAAGCCCACCTGTGTCAAATCAGACCCTGGGAATTGGTCTAGAGGTAACAATCATGCAATGCAGATAAAATTTTTATTTACTTCTTAGAGTTCTATTCTACATCTAAATATCTGACATACAAAATACTGGAATATTGCTACTTAGAATATTTGAGTGAAGTAAGCAAGTAAGACAAAACAAAAGGTTGAAGGACATTATGAATCTCCACATCAGAGGAGATCTTTAATTTTTGTGGGGTAATATATTTGCCAATAAAATAGCCTGGAATGCAAGAATTAAGTAGAACAAATAAAGAATAAAATAAATGGAACAAAGTTGAATGGAAGAGTCCTTCCCAAGTATAACTCCAATCACTGCTGTTTCAGAGGACAAGCAATAGCCTTCTCAAGACAGAAAACAAAGTAGATTTCAGTCTCTATGTGGATGTTAATAACTTGGTATCCATGAAAAAGTGATATAGATAGATAGGGAGGTACTTGACTTCCAACTAATCCTAAAACAATTCAATTTAGCAAAACTCTATTTTCAATATATTGAGGAACTTCCACACTGTTCTCCAAAATGGCTTCACCAATTTACATTCCGACCAACAGTGCATGAGGGTTCCCTTTTTTCCACACCCTTGCTAGCATTTGTTATTTCCTGTGTTTTTGATAACAACCATTCTAACAAGTGTGAGGTCATTGTAGTTTTGGTTCACATTTCCCTCATTATCAATGATGTTGAGAATCTTTTCATTATCTGTTGGCCATTTATATGTCTTCTTCCCTATTATCTTTTTAAATATCTGTATAATCTGTGGTGATGTCACTTCCCTTATGCCTGACATTTATAATATGTGTCTCCTTTCTCTTTCTTTTTTTCTAATCAGTCGACTAGATTGCCCCATAGCAGTTTGAAACCTCAATACCACTATTAGATTGGCCTCTCCAGATCTGATGCTGTAGCACTGACAGCTGGATTTCTTAGACCTATAACCTCCTTCATCACCAACGAAACCTAGGGTCCAATGAACAAATGAGGAATTAGCCTGGGGGGATCAAGTAGCCAGACCCTGTTGGCCTAATCCATTAGACTGAATATCTGGCTCTATCTCCCTCTCTACTTTCTGTCAGGTTAACTGGCCTAGAATTCCAGCCCCCATGTTTACCCTATTTCATACTACCCCACACACAACCTGTAGAATTGGGATCCTGTTTTGAACTTCAGCAAGTCACAAGGATTCCTTAGTCCTTTCCCTCGATATGACAAGCCCTTTGCTTTACCTGATTACCATACTCTGAACTTGTCTGCCTCCGGCAGGGGATCTGCCAAATGAGAAGATTTGGAGACATGTACTCTGATTTTCCTGACTTTCAAAATTGCTATTTAATATTCTTTATTGCTACTCTGATATAGGAAACAAAGGCAGAATAAAAAAGGTAAATTTCCTTACAACCGACAGCCCCTTGACAAGTCCTTGAGGCAGGCAGAATGACCTTCCTTTGGGAGCTCAGCTGCCTCCATGTTGACACTTTGCTAAGGGCAAAAGGAAATTTTTTTAATGTTTTATTTATTTTTGAGAAAGAAAGCATGAGTGAGGAATGGACAGATGGAGGGGGTGCAGACAGAAGATCCCAAGCAGGCTATGCACTGAGAGCAGCAAGCCTAATGCTGGGCTTGAACTCACAGACTGTGAGACCATGACCTGAGCCTGAGCTAAAGTCAGACGCTCAGCCCACAAAGCTACCCAGATGACCCAAAAGGCAAACTTAACTAGACCCCCCCACCCCCAGGATCCTGTGAGTCTTCTTTAGCATATGAAAATCCATTTGGAAATTTCCTTTATCTACCCTTCCCCAAGATATATGTTAGCAAACATCAGCCCACTAATAAACGTCTGAAGGGTCTCATGACTAAGGTTTTACTTCACAGTAATAAATGACCTTATCCTAACAACAGCTAGCCCCTCAAGTTTCCCCTTGTTTCCAAACTCCTTAGATACTTACACTATCCCGAACCTACTCCCAACCTGAAGGTACATAATCAGTCACCAGTCACAACTCCAGTGCAGCTCTTTCTGCCCACAGGCCATGTTCCATACTTTAATAAAACCACCTTTTTGCACTGAAGACATCTCAAGAATTATTTCTTGGCCATAGGCCCCAAACCCCACCACTCCAAACAATACCAGTCTCCATATATAATACATAAAATCCACAGAATTGCCCATTTACTGCTGAAACTTGTATACTCCCACGGACCAGACAATATCTGGGGGTCAGCTCGCCAAGGCTGTTCCATCTACTGCATTTTCCTCCTTACCTCACTACTGTCCCAGGATATCTTGTACCTAGGCCCATCCAAATTTAATATGGCTATTATCCTCCCATTTAAAATAACTCTTTATTAGCATCAATACATACTGAATAAAGTCCAAAAAACTTGCTCCAAGTTGAAGTTTCTCAAAAATCTGGTCTCAAGCTTCTTTTTTTCAACTATCTATCACTATCCAATAAAGTTGATCATTGAGCTGCTCCTGAAATATTATTCACTTCTCCAGACCTTTGAGGTTTCAGCTGACAATTCTTTCTTAAGCAAGCATAAGCAACCACCTCTCCTCCTTATATTAAAATTATATTCCAATGCACCGGGGGACTCAGCTGGTTAAGCATCTGACTTTGGCTCAGGTCATAGTCTCATGGTTCCTGAGCTTGAGCCCCACTTTGAGTGAGCTTGAGCCTTACTTTGGGTGAGCCCTGCTTCTCTCTCTCTCTCTCTCTCTCTCTCTCTCTCTCTCTCTCCCTCACTCAACTTATACCTTCTCTCTCAAAAATAAATAAACAAATAAATAATAAAATAAAATTTAAATCCTACCTTCCCTCCCAAGTGGTTGACTTAAAGGTATCCTTCTGGTCTGAGGCAACCAGAAAATGACAGGTAATAGAAGCTACAAAAAAAAAGTATCCCAAGTGTGTGATCTCAAACATCATAGACTCTAAGGCCTCTTGAGAGCCAAGCCATAAAGAACATATCCTTATCCTTTGTCCAAGAGGCCTTATAGACTTTTCTCCTTTATCAGACAAGAAATAGCTTCTAGTATGGCCAAAAAGCATTGTTTATATTACCCTAAATTCCCTTTTTTAATTAGTGATGGCAAGATCAGAAGCAGCGCAAATGAAAATGGCATAAAGACACAGCCTGTCACTTTTAGAAGTGTTAATGAATGCCCTGTGGATTTTTTTTTAATTTCATGAGAACAGACAAGGAAATGTCTCCATAAAACTGTCGATTCTCAGGGAAAAGTGTTAATGTTATGTAAATTAAAATTTGAAAGTCTACTCAACTGAAATCAGCCACACTAAGGGTTGTGCATATGGAAAACACAGTTCCTCTGTCCAATCTGCTGAGAGCTCTACAGTATCTGTAGCTTAGCCATTTTAGGAATTACTCTTATTTTAGGTTACAATGTAAGCAAGGAGTTCTAATTGACTTCAAAGAGATTTTCCCTGGTTGGGAACTGGTGGGGTGAGGGTGTGTCAGGGGTGCGGAAGACAGACCTGATTTCTCTCAGAAAATTTAATAAAGTCTAAAGAATTCTTAAGAGATGCCCTGCATGCCCAGAAGACACTTTTCATCCAGTATGATTTCTTAATTTTTCCATTAGGTAAATAAGATTTTTGTTAAAGTTTGAAATGAACTTTTTGGAGGGATTTGGTTATCAATATTAAAAGATAAATAGCATTCCTATTCATTCTATTCATTTCTTTATTTTACTTAAATGTTAAAAAGTCAGTTATATTCCCATTCTTTTTCTCATTCCTTACCAGCGTCGGGCAAAAACGTTTAAACTGTTAGCCCCTGGTAGCACAGTTAAAAGAAATCATGAAATTATTAGTCATAGTGTGTATAATATTTATAAATTTTTAACTTGGCTTTAGCTAAGAAAAAGTCTGAAGCTTTCCCACATGGAAAAGCTATATTGCTCTGTTAAGAATTAATAGCTACAGATTATGGATATATAACTGTTTCTTAGGACCAGCTGCAAAAGTGAAGAAAATCTAAGAAGGGTAGGATTCTTTTACATAAAGAAATGCAAGATCAGTAGTTTGATCTAAAACAATAACAACTTTTTTATTCACATGGAATAATATTTGCTATACAAAGTGATTCACCACTTTTCATCCAGTATGATTTCTAAATTTTTCCATTAGGTTATTAGGATTTTTGTTAAAGTTTGAAATGAACTTTTTGGAGGGATTTGGTTATTAATATTAAAAGATAAATTGAGTAGTATTCACATTTTAATCACAGTTTAATTTATTGCAGAAATAACTAGTGAGCACCTGCCAGGTGCCCTTTTGTTCAAGGAGCTGTGCAACTTATTGGAGAAACAGAGGCACAGCACTTGACCTCAAGGAGCCCTGTCCAAGAGCGAAGACGACAATCTAACATCAGCTTCAGTGCAAAATAATACTTACTGCAGTAAAAGCCATTTACAAAATACTATGGAGAAGGGAGAGAGCAAACAGTTGGGAAGCCGTAGTGGTGAATCAGTGTCTGAAGGAAATTCATAGAGGAACTGACCTTTGAACTACATAGTCTTTGAAAGATGAGAATGATTTCATGAGGTTGAGAAATAAGGAAAAGTCACTCTGGAGACAGTGAGATCAACTGATAAGAAAAGCCAAAATTACAGAAACCCAAAATAAGCTTGCAGGAACTCTATGTACTCGAGTGCTATGATTCTCAAAGTGTGGTCCAGAGACCAGCAGAAAAGCATCCCTGGGAGCTTATTAGAAATGCTGAACCTCAAGCCTCGCCCAGATCTCCAGAATCAGGGTCTGCATTTTAACAAGATGCCCTGGAAAGCTGTAGGCACATGAAAATCTGAGAAGCTCTGCTCTGGAGCCAAGAGTAACTAGGGGAAGAATGGTGTGAGAAATGAGGATGGAAGACAAATAATGTCATTGGTATGTGCCATGAAGTTTATAGTGATCGGAAGGACTGCAGGGTGTCTTAAGCAAAGGATTGCTATGATCTGTGACTTATAAAAATATAGTTCCCGAGGCCATGTGGAGATATGTTTGTGTGAGGAGAGAACGGGACACAGGAAGATCAGTTTGGGGTATGGTAACATGATAAGAATGACAGCTACTATATACTGAGTGCCTACTACATGCCAGACATCGTGATATAAACCTTATATTTTATGTGTTGCTTTAATCTTCTTATAGCCGCCATTCTGCAGGTGAGAATAAATATTAGAAAATATTTTTTAAAATGTCCAAAGTCATGTGACAAGTTGTAGAAGAATTCTAGCCTCAGTTTAATATCAAAATTTGAGTTCTATCTCCAAAATATACCCCAAGTTCATCTATTTCACTTCATCTCCACCCTCGTGTAATAACACCCTCTTATGAATTACCTCGATGGTCTATGAGCTTTCAGTCTTGCTTTCTATAATCTCTTTTATACAGCAGCCCAAGTGATCTTTTATTGATTTTTTTTACTTTTTATTTTTTTAGAGAGTACATTCATGTTCAAGCAGGGGGCAAGGGGAACAGAGGGGAGAGAGAGAGAGAGAGAGAGAGAGAGAGAGAGAGAGAGAGAATAAGCTCCTTACTGAGTATAGAACCTGATGCTTGATCCCACAACCCTAGGATCATGACCGGAGCTGAAATCAAGAGTCAGACCCTTAATCCCCTTAATCGACTGGCCACCCAGGCACCCCTAAATGATCCTTTATTTAGCATAAAAAAAAAAAAAAAACAGAATAAAGGGTAAATTTTTTAACCAAGCCCCACAGGTCCATAATAATTTGGCTCCTGCCATATCTAAGATCTCATTTTGTGACACACTTCCCCATCACTGTATTAATCACACTGTACATCGAACAATATCAAGTTTTATTCTTTCAGGATTTTGCCTAGATCACTCTCATCTCAAGTTTTTAAAATTATTACTTAATATTTAAAAAATGTAATTGCCTATTCAAAATAAAAATTATAACAATGTATTATGGGCTTAACAGCATATGTATAAGTAAAATGTATGACAGCAATAGCACAAAGACAGGGAAGTAATAAAAGTACATGATATTTAAAGTTCTCATTCTGCATGTGAGGTATTAGAATATCACTTAGAGGTAAACTACCAGAGGTTACAGATGTATAATATATTCTCTGAAAAATCAATAGCAGAGAGTTATAATAAACTAATAAAAGTAAAATGGAATTCCAATAAATAAGCTATTAGATTAACAATCCATTAGATTTTAAAAATGGGCAGAAAGGAATTGTATATACCTGATATAACCAATTAATTTTGGAATTTTATGACATTAATTTCTTGTTCTTAATGGACTGAATTATATTTACAATAATATAATTTTCTCTCTATCTATTATATTATAATCTGTTCAAATGCCACTAACAGTTATTTAAAAATGTAAATCATTTTGTGGTTATGGACCACATTATATTTTAATGTAATACTATTGTAAGTACGCAGGTCTGAACCAAACTGAGTCCATGACAGGCTTCAAGTTTCCCCTCTGACCTTGGAGTCCTAAGTGCCGGTTTCTCAGAATCATTAGACAATAAAAGGGCACAGATTGCTCAAGCAGGGACCACCCTAGTAACACCCAATCAGAAGCGGCCAGCTAGAATGCTTAACACTCCTAAGGGCAGGCCTAGAGATAGAAGCTATG
>NC_043700.1:98235215-98263472 GCF_006229205.1 Suricata suricatta
ATCATTAGACAATAAAAGGGCACAGATTGCTCAAGCAGGGACCACCCTAGTAACACCCAATCAGAAGCGGCCAGCTAGAATGCTTAACACTCCTAAGGGCAGGCCTAGAGATAGAAGCTATGGATAATCACTTATTGCTTAAGGCTAGTCACACCCTACATGAGGGTCCTGGGTACACTCTGTAATTGGTTAACACTCTAAATGTTGTGATTGGGTCCTGCCAAAAGTAAGGAACATTCTGGGCAATGTGTATGGTTAAAGTTGCTGCCAATGATGTTATACGCTAGTGATTGGATCACTGTACCTGTGTCTCAATTTCCTGTAACTCCCCCTTCCAAAACCCATAAAGGCCCTACCCCACCTTTGTTCGGGGCTCTCAGCACCAATCCACTGCGCTGGTAAAGTCTGTGAGCTGAGCTTAGGCCCGGCCAGCCTAAGCTCGTAATAATAAGTGCCCTTTGCTTTTCATGTGTGACTCCGTCTCCCTGGTGGTCTCTGGTTTTGGGGGACGATATTGAAATCTGGGCATAACAATTATATTATATGTAATATATGTATATGTAATGTGATATTATATTTTAATGTAATATTTATTTCCAAGTATAACCAATAGTTATTCTTTTTGTCATGAGTCTCATTCTTAAACAATTCTTAAGTCATCTCTAAATAAATATAAGACAGATATGTCAATGCCTCATAAACCAAGAATATTTTCTCCAAATTATATCTAGGTTCCACATAATTTGGCAGGAAGATTCCTTAGTGGCATGAAGAATGCTAACTGGTCATTCCCATTTCTTTTTTTGGAATTCAAACAGGAAAAAACAAATGAAAGTCAAATGGCAGGAAATTTGATTTGACCTAACTAAACCTTCTGTTATATAAATTTGAACTTTTCCACTGACTGTTATACACATTTGAACTTTTCCACTGATTATATATAAATAATATCATCAATTATCATTTCTGTTTAGGGATGAGACTAGATGTGTTCCTAGTACCTCCCTCTGAGGTTAGCTACCTTTATGCTGACTATCCCAGAGTTAGGATTGGGGGAAGTCTGCTGAAATCACCTCTCACATATTGATAGAGAATATACCTATGGGAGGGGAGCTCCGTTTACCTGGCTTCAGGTCGCATGTGGAAGTTTATCCATTGCAGTGACCTTCCTGACTTTTGTTCCAACCAGATGAGGGGTGACTTACCCAACTGAAATTTTTAGGAAAATGAGCTGGGTGGTTCAGTATGCACCGTTCCTCTCTCAGTGGCAACCTGACCTTGGAAAGTATACATCGGGATCAACTTTCTGTGATAAAGTTTTCTGCCATAAGAAGGAGGCTTGTGCATGTCTAAATTAGAGGTGCACATACCTATTTGGCCATAGATTGTAATCCAAATTGTTATTTTACCCAGATAGAAGTAGTAAATTAATGAATGAAAAATAACTTATTAATGAATGAATAGCAAGTATGGAATATTATGAGAAGAATAAATTAAATTTTGGGGTTAAGAAAGGTAGAACTACTTCTCAATGAACATATGGAATCCAGAGCCAGATAGTTCAATTTAAAATGCCTATACTGGAATACTGATTCTAAAATTCAGCTTTGTCTTTAATAAAAGTGATATATTAAGTGATTATTTTTTTCTCTCAAAATCCGGCATCTGTCTCTCGATTGGTTCCAGACTTAGGGTAAAGGCATAGGAGTAGTATTTATTGATCCAGTAAACCCCAACACCTTGGTAAGTGGGCAGGAAATCTTGAAACTTAAATAAGAGCTGGATGAGGGAGGGGACAAAATTACACCGGAAATCAGTGTTTCGATCAGGGCTGGGGTTTAGTGTATTGAGCTAAGAGAGCTGTGGATCCTGGGCGAGGCAAGCAGTAACTTGAGACTCCTGACAGTGCTGGGTGAACCTGCAGGTGTGGCTGAGGCAGGGATTAGGTGTTTTTAGGCATTGTTGGGTGTAATAATACTTGCAGCTTTTATTGTGCCTTTCAGTCAAGTCTTCAGGCTTGCATTTTAAGGTCCAAAGGCAGATGTGTGGTATGGACTTTACATGTGGCCGCTTACTGGCCCTTATCTGCTTCTGAGATATGTGTCCCCCCGTTCTGGGACCTTCAGTTATATAGCATGAGCGCCATATGGCTGTAGAACGTGGGGAGTGGAGGAAGCCCTTTCTAGAGAGGAAAACTGCATCTTTTCAAATGGTCCACTCCAGTCAAAGAGTCTTTAGCAGCAGATGCAAATGCATCCCAGAGGGTTCTGTTGCCCACACAGCAAGTAAATGATGAAGGCGAACAAAACAGAAGTTATGGAGAGTTCTTTGATAATAATTATGACTACCTACAGTGTCAGACTGAAAGGTTTTTTTGTATGTTTTTTTTTCAAGTTTACTTATTTATTTTGAGACAGAGAATGAGGAATGGCAGAGAGTGGGGGATCTGAAGTGAGCTCTATGCTGACAACAGAGAGCCTGATGTGGAGCTTAAACTCACAAATCATGAGATCACTGACCTGAGCCAAAGTCAGATGCTTAAAGGACTCAGCCACCCAGGTGTCCTGTTAGATGGAAAGTTTTTTAAGAATTATGTGATTTAGAAAGACTACTCCTATACTAGTGTGCATGTAAAAAAGAAATAAAAAACCCCAACATGTAGGAGTGTAAAGGCCATCACAACAGAACAGACACAAGAGAGCCAAAGTGTGAGCTAGTATGATGGTAACTGCATTGAAAACTTGGACCCTGAGGGACAGACCTGACAGGACTCAGTGATAGCAAGGATGGAGGCAGCCCGAAAGTTGGAAGAGCAGTGCTTGCATGATCTAAAGAGCAAGCACAAGGGACCACTGATACAGTTTGAATTCTTCTGGGTGCGCACTAGAAGTCCAATGTGCTATCCATTGCACCACAGAGCCTGCACAGGGGACCACTGATACAGTTTGAAAGATGTCATAGACTTATGGGCTTCGTAAAGATAGCCATCTGGTTGGAAATGTACCGATAATACCTGGAAAATGCAGAATCATAGTCTAAGAGAGAGATTGGAATTGGAAATTTAGCTAGGAAATCATAGATGTTATGGCTATTTGAGAAGAAGTATGTAAGAAAAAAGTAGTAAAGGACAAGACAGAATTTTCTGTTTGCCTTAAGGAAATAGAAATTAAAACAAAAAAGCCATGCAAACCAAGAAACAGACTCTTAACTCAAGAGAACAATCTGATGATTACCAGAGGGGAGGCGGGGGTAGGGGGATGGGTGAAATAGGTGATGGGGATTAAGGAGTGCACTTGCTGTGAGGAGCACTGGGTGGTGTATGGAAGTGTTGAATCACTATATTGTACACCTGAAACTAACAATTTGCTGTATGTTAATTAACTGGAATTTAAATAAAAACTTTAAAAATTAATACAATAATGAAATATATGCATGGGGGAAGCCATGAAAGAAGTCAAGAAAGGAAGAATCAAGTAAGTGAGAAAGAAACAACTAAGATTGATTACAAAATCCAATAAGAGGGATAGAAAAATCT
This sequence comes from Suricata suricatta, assembly GCF_006229205.1. NCBI lineage: Eukaryota > Metazoa > Chordata > Mammalia > Carnivora > Herpestidae > Suricata > Suricata suricatta. Next base: position 98,238,751 of record NC_043700.1, read on the forward strand.
CAAAATATAAAAGGTGCAGGAAAATGCTCTGGAGAATATAAAGTGCATCAAATGCTCAATGGCATTCATTCAGTCATGTAATCAACAACTCTTACAGAGTTCTTAACAGGTGCCCAACACTGTGCAGGGTCCTGGGCATAAAATAGAAAAGCCAGCTTAGACTCTTCCTTTTTGGAGCCTACAGTGTGGTGAGAGAAATGGCTATTAATCAATGATTGTATAAGTAAATAATTACCAACTGCAATGAGTGTAATTAATGTGTGGAAATCCAAGGCTCTAGAAACGAGTGTGCACAATAGGGAAGCCTTATCTATTTGGGAGATTGAGATAGGTAAAGGATGGTCCTGCAGGAATCCTCTGGCACTGCTATTGGGCTTGCAAGCAAAGAGTGACATCATGATTTTCATCATTAAAAAAAAAGAACATGAAAACATATCATATATATTTCTGAGTGGAAACAACTAGCCCTCCATTTTGAAAGGAAAGTGATACTAAATAATTTTTATAATTCATTCACTGTTAAGACATTTTGCACCAATGTTTACAAGAAAGATACATCATGAAAAGCAATGTGTGGGAACATTTCAAATTATTTTTTAATAATATGTGACATATTATATGAGTGCCATAAAAGGAAATGTGTATTTTAGCTTTGATTTCTGCATAAAACTTGACCACTGAAACTGATTGAAAATGGAAATCAATATTTGGGGTCTTAGGGCTAAAGCAAAGGCTTTGCATGGAAATTACTTTTTTTTAAATGTTTATTTTTGAGAAAGAGAGTAGGGGAGAAGCAGAGAGGGAGACAGAATCTGAAGCAGGGGCTGGGCTCTGAGTTATCAGCACAGAGGCCAAGGTGGGCTCAAACTCAGGAGCCATGGGATCATGACCTGAGCCAAAGTCAGATGCTTAACTGACTGAGCTGTCTACATACCCCGGAAATTACTTTCTTTTATACTTATTGTGAGGACAGAAATGTAGAAACATAGAATGCCATGCCAACAACCATTGATCAAACACTGATATTCCCATGCACCTCCTATCTGTTTAAGTCATAAAATTATCTCAAAAAAAAAAGAAAAGCAAAGGCTGTAAGATCTCATTCATGCAATAAAATTATTGAAAATTGATTCACCTAAAAATTAAGAAATCAGGCTCAGAAATTTGAGTAATACTTGTTAGAAAACAACTTTGATGCAAATTATACCATTACCCTCAGAATGTGTTTGTGTTATTAGCATTACATTATAATTTAGTTTTTAAAAGCAAAGGTATACTCCTTTTAGAAACTTTCTTGAGAAGCAGATATTAAAAGTCTGTTAACATAGTTTCAGATTTCACACTGCATGTGATCTTCAACAAACAACTTGTTGATATTTGGTGTAATATTAAAGAAGAATATCCACAATCATCTGAAAAAGTTATTAAAATGTTCCTCCCTTTCCCAACTATACATTTGTAGGAAGCTGAGTTTTCTTCATATACTTCAACCAAAATAGCACATTGTAACAAACTGAATGCAGAAATAAAGAATCCAGTAGTTTTCTGCTATGCCATACATAAAAGACGTTTACAAAAATGGAAAATTGTGGGGCACCTGGCTGATTCAGTTGGTTAAGTGTCCTGCTTCAGCTCAGGTCATGATATCATGGTTTGTGGATTTGAGCCCAGCTTGCGGGGTTTATGCTGACAGCTCAGAGCCTAGAGCCTGCTTCTGATTCTGTATCTCCAGCTCTCTGCTCCTCTCCTACTCATGCTGTCTCTATCTCTCTCAAAAATAAATAAATATTAAAAAAAACTTTTTAATGGAAAATCGTGCTGTCCTTCTCAACAAGATTTTGTCTTGTATTGGAAAAACCATACTATGTATGTTAATATGTAATGGTTATTCATCATTTTTAAATAAATTAATTTATCAGATTTAAAATCTAATGTGATAAATAACTATAGATATTATTAAAGAAAAGGCCTTTGAAAGTCTTCAATAATTTTTAAGACTACAAAGTGCTTCTGAGATCCTGGATCTCAGGATTTTAATTTACAGGATTTAACTGTAACTTTCAGTGAGTGGTTTACTTCAACAGCATGGCCAAATTAGTAGTGCCAAGAAAAGGACAGAAGGTTTGCCTTTGCAGGTTTTGCCTTTACAGAAATTTCTGAGGACGGGGAGAAATCACTGTCAAAACTACATGTCACCTCTGCTAGTATTATAAAGTATATGTTGTTTGAACTGAAAATAGCTGCATCTCTTCCTAATTATAAAGAAATCATTAAAAATGTGAGCCAATTCTATAACAAAAATTTATCCATCACACAAAGACAGTGTTAACATCTTAGTTTATATTCTTTCAGACATGTTTTTCATATTATAGCATTTGTGTGTGCACGTGAATGTGTGTGCATATCTAAGGAAGAAATAATCCATGTGTAAACTTAGCTGCAAGAGTTCTATCATAAAAAATTTCAGCTTGGAAATCTCTGGATTCTGAAAATGACTGGGGTCTGAGTAAGAATGCTATCATATAAAGCTAAGTGTTAATTCCACTAAATCAAATGTAAATTGCCTTACACGCTACAATAATAAAATCATTCAAATCTAAAATGTAGCTGAGTAACAGATCTGGACATTAAACTATTTTCCAGCTAAAAACTTTAGGGATCTTAATATACAGAAGCCATTCTACTAATCATATTTAAAGGCTAATGAGTTAGAATAAGCACAAGTGAATTGTCATAGTACTATTCTGGTATTTGGTATTATTAAGAATGCCTATATTAAAAAAAAAAGAATTCCTGTATTTTAAAAATCTTGCCTCACTGGATCTCTACCTTATCTACCAAACTTAGCCTTAAAATCTTACTTAAAAAAGTAATGTAACCCTATACATTCACCGACATTTAAGTCATGTGAAAGGTAGGAAATAATTAGTATCAAATGTTTCTTAAATTAAAGACCATCTGCTTTTAATTTTTCCTCAGATATCTTATCCACCTTCACTATGGAAAATATTAACTTTCCACAGATAAAGCATGATGGAAACAATTTCTAAAGAGAAAAACTGGTAGAACTAACCATTATACAATAAAGTTGAAATGATAACATCCAAAAATGTGCAGGTGAATGCTTTCTTCTTACCTGGCAAATGTTTCAACTCAAGACTTTTAATTATGTGACTGCACTCCTAAAAAAGGAAATAAATACTCATGTGGCCCTCTGAATTATTTTATGTATCACATTCAAACATTACTGATGAGTTCTAGCAATCAGATTTTGAACAATTACCTGTAATTTTTTGGTTATACCATAGTAAAAGGTATCATTGTATTTCAATAAATCTCAGATTAAATGAGTTGTCTTAAGCAAAATAAACTCAATGTATAGTTTTGACTGAATACACAGTTTGTAAACTTGAATTTTAGTATAGAGCTGCCAAAGCCAGCCCTATAAACTTTAATTGTAAATGATTTCTTCTTGATTTCAAAGTTGTCTTGCACCCCTGCTCATTTACACATGATATGAATATGAACTGAAAAGGCATCAGACATGAAGAAGGCATTTACAGGCTAATCTAAATGTAGTCCAAACAATAAAATAAGAATCACGTTAACTTGCCATTGTATTTTCAGTTTAAAAAATGCTAACCTAATAATGAAATTATTGTCATTAAGGAGCATATTTAATATGAAGAGCACTTACTAACAACATTCACTGTTTTAGATGTTATCAAAATCCCAGTTTAATCCAAATGGACATAAAAATGTTGGACTTCAAATAATATCATTTATATGCATGTAGATGTTCTCACAGGCTGTATAAAGTCCCCACCCTGTTCATTTTAAGATGGCTATATACAGCATTTACTTCAGTTCACAAAGTGTGGGCATAAAACAATCTACAGAAGCTTTTATAGGGCTTAAAAGAGTTCTAATCACCCATGCCAACTGCACTCCTCTCTCAACACAAAACTGCTTTTGAAACCAAGCATTCATTTGCTAAAACAAGGCATCTGCTGTTAAAGAGATTGATTATCCTGGGGCCTGACCTAATTGGGAGATTAGATATGCTCCTCTACTATGGATGGCATGGTTTATAAAGAAAAAAAAATTAGACCCAAAAAAGAGCAAACTTCTTTTGGACTCCAGTGCACTTTTATTTATTTCTCATTTTCTTTAAATAGACACAAACAGTATTGTAAGTATCAGGTTGGTGAAATTAGTGTGTTATGAATTAAAATTCATTGAGTCTACCATGTCATTTCTTTAGTTAACAGGTACACATTCACTTTCCTCATATAAACCAAACATTACCCAAAAAATGACATTTTTGTCATATCCTACTGAGTTAAGATCATTATACAACAGACACACACACACAAAATCTGGCCTTTTACTGATGTTATCATTTCTTTTCTATTGCCAGTTAGGTGTCGGTTTTTCCCCCCAAACACAGACATCACCTCATTGCTGTGGCTAATTGCATTTTTCTTTCTAGTCTTTGACAACCAGACCTTTGTTAATGCTATTCAGCAATATATCAGACTCAGGTCATCCATCCAAAACATGACAAAAGACCCAGATGCTCATGTAAATTGCACTCCCCAAAAGTACTGCCCTCTTCCTCCACGCAGATACAGATCCGTGACCCTCTCCCATTTCTGTTCACTCCCTTTGTTTCCACTTAATCTTTCATGGTTGGAAAAAGTGGTTATTTATAGGCTTTAAGAAACACTATACTTTGTTTACATAATAAATCAAATAATCAAGTTAATCATGAAACTAGATAAATTTTCCATACAAAACTTAAAAATCGCTTATTCCAGTTGAATTTCAAAATGGGGATTCATTTTCCACAATAAAGATTTTTTTCTATCCACTTTTTAACCTTTCTTGAGCTCTCAAGATAAAACTAAGTCTGACTGTCCTCTTTTACTGAGTAAAAAAGATTTCACATAGAAGCGTCCAAGCAGAAATGCAGGACTGAACCATTTACAAGATATCCCATATTTGAAAAGTCAGTCTTATGTACTTGATGCTTTCTTATTGCCTTCAGTATAGTTTGCATCAAGAATTAATCACTCAAAATTTCTACTTTCCTAAAGCTTTAAGTTAAAAATAATTTTGAGATACTTAAAAATTACTATAATAATGCTTTTAAAAATTATTTTGGATTCAAATGGCATAGGCAACATACTGTATGTGTAGATAATATCCATATTTCAGAATCAACACTTCTTTCTATTCATTTTCCACCTTTTATATATTTATTCCTGATATCCTTAAGTGTTCACCACATTTTACATACTAAGTCACTGGAAGAGAAGGCAGAAATTGGTAATTTACTAAGTGGAAAAACAATGTATCCAGACAGAAATCAACAACAATATTTAGTATTTTAAGGAGAGCTTCAAGATCAAGTTAATATTTATGATATTCTGACTTTAATTTTAAAGACTTTCAATTTGAATAAAATTGAGTAAAAACTCACTAAAAATGATAAAAAAAAAACCTGCAGGGTTACTAGAGGTACTACTATCCTTATCTTCTATTTACAAATATAACCACACTAAATTTAACATCCTCATCTATCAATTATAATATCAAGGAAAAAAAGGGCAGAAATACTTTATGGAATTTACATAATAAAATGACATCAAACATTAGTAACCATTAAAGCTTAGCAAAAACTATGGAATATGTCAGTAATATTAGGAACTGAATGACTCAGGCCATTGGTTTATTAGAATATTCCATGGTGAGGCTAAAATGTGCAGGCCTATTCTCTGAATCATCAGAACTGAGCAGAACAGCTCATACAAAAAGAGCAGTGGGAGACAAACTAAGCAAGGCCAAAAGGAAAGAGTAAGAACTTAGAAGACTGCAAGTTTGGAGGAATTAAGGAACCAGAAATCAAAGTCACCAAAAACAGGGTAAAAGATGAGGGGGGGGGGGGACTGATGAATCTATGACAATGAGGCAAAACCTGGGATTCCCCTGATAATTACAGCACTCGTTGTGATTTAAACAGTGAAGGAAACAGTCTTGAGTCTTCTTGCCTAGCTTTCAAATGTGTATTTCACGTTAGCTACCATCACATTACTATAATATCACTTTAATTACATTCTTCCCAACTTCAAAAACTTCCAGTGGCTTTCTCATGCCTCCCGGAAAAAGTCTAAACTTAGACTCTCTAGAACCCAGATGTGACATAAAGGCTGCATCATGGGTAGAGTGAGCTAGTTCAGTGCTTACATACTTCTGGACTATTATTTTTAAGTTCTGCGTCTGTAATGTCTATGTCCAATGTCCACCTATATGTCTATACCCAAAAGCATTATTGTCCTATGTTTTCTTTATGACCCATGTCAAACTTCATGTTCTCCATTTAACCTTCCCTTACAGTCACCCATCTTTGCCTGATGAAGTTCTAAGTACTCTTCAAGTTCTATGTCCTTCAAGAAATATTCTCATAATTATCTTTAAATTCATTATACATGTACTGCATACATTCACTTGGTTTATCTTATATCTCCTTATTTGCAGCTGTTTCTGCAACTATACTCCCCAACTATATTTGCCTGGAAAAAACAGGGTTTTCCCCCTCTTGTAACCATACAGCTCCTCATCATGAAGTAAATAGTACTCAGTAAAACATCCATCAAGGAACAAGGCTCTGTAGTTTTTTTCTCCTTTGTTGATTTCTCTTCTGATTCCCCATAAAGACTACTGCAAAACTCTTTCCAACCCTTTTTTCTTGTCTGCTTATCTTTGCCCTTTGCCCACTTCTCTATCTTGCTTTCTCCTCCATTGAGAAACCGAAGTTTACTCCTCACTTCACTTAATGTTTCATGAAAAATAAGAATTCATCCATACTATTTGCCTCTCCTTTCTTGCATATTTTGATTTTCCAAGAGGGAAATGCCTCTTTTAAGGCTAAGTCTCCATTTGGACCCTTAATGCTACTGCTTTCTGTGGTCTCCGGCGTCTGGCTCTATGAGTTACACTTTTCCAGCTTTCACCTATATTTCTCTGGCTCTTCCTTCCTCTTTTTTTATTCCTAAAATTAAATTCCCCAGACTCAGCAATCACTCATGTTATTTCCCCACTCTCCAATTTTCTTGCTCACAGACCTTTTGCTTCTGTCTCCTTATCCCTCACTTCCAAAGACTTCTGTCCCCTACCATGTGACCTAAATTGCTTCCTCTTAGTTCATCAAAGATCTTCTAAGTACAAAGTATGATGGTTTCCCATTCTTATTTGCGGTTTGTGTACTAAACTACTAAAATAGTACTTTCTTCCACCTAACTCAAATAGGTATCCTGGGTTTTTACAGCATTCATTCCTCTCATGATTTGCCTCGTCCTTCTCCACTTCTTCTGAGTTCCTTTCATTGCTCTTCTTTCTCCATGTATCATTTTATTAGTTATTACTCCTAGATCCTTCCCAGAGTCTTTTCTCTTTCTGATCTAAACTCCCTTGAAGGAAAACTAATCCAATCCCACAAACTTAGTTATCAACTCCATGTATACACTTCCTCTATGACCTCTTTATAGATTTAAAGATTCCAGACGTTATTCTTCAGAGATCAACCAAATGCACCTGAAAACATTTTCAAAATGCCTCTCAGATTTGTCATTTCTTTGCATTCTTACAGTACTGGATATTCTTTCTCATTTCCTTTTTTGTCAGAACTATCCACAGAGTTGGCAAGCTGATCAGTGGGCTAGGTTTCAATTACCATTCTATCCTTCGACCAGAGCATTTGTAAAGTGCACAAAATATGAAACTACTCCTATTGTTGTAACCCTACTCAAGACACCCATTTTGACTGCCTACTCCTAACCAGAAGAGCCGGTACTCTACCGTGAGCCCTACCTCTTGTCTCTCTTCCACCATTTTTGACCTCTTCTCCTTTCTTCAACCTTTACCTTAAGCTATCGGTCTTCTCTATTACACCCAGTGTCCATTAGGTTACAGCCTTTTAGCTACATTGTATTCATTCTACTGTTAGATGAGTCCTAGGAGCTTCACATCAAGAACAGAGGGAGGGTCAGGACAAAAGGAGCCCCTATGGATAACATCAAGGTAGATTATCTAAAATACAGCCTGATCTTTTTTATACTTTCAAAACTCACATCCCACTAATGTGCTTGGCAGAAAATAAATATTCAATGAATGTTAGCCATTATATCTTGCTTGCCATAATGGCAACAGAGTGTCTGTCCTCACCTTTTCCTTAAGTTACATTGTCTAGTGACTCCTTTAGTTATCCTAGACTAAACATGTACCAGACTCAGGAAAGGTGCTTGGGAAAGTGGGAGAAAAACTATCTAATAACAATAATAATAATTAATAACAATAATATATAACAATAACAATATAGTAACCATAAACCAAAGCTTTAGTTATATTATCTCACATAATGCTCCAAAAATTTCATGGGACAAGTACTATTACTACTTCCATTTTACAGATGAGGAAAAAAGTCCTTTTATAATTCTTCTTAAATTGTCCAGATATTCTGCCTCTAAAATGTTTCTCTAGAACATGAGAGGATGACACCCTTTCCTGCACACCTCTCCGTGAACTCTGCTTCTGGTAGATTGGTTGGAAATTGCGGCTTCCTCAGACAATTCCATGACACTCCACCTCTATGCTACCAGTAGTAAAGTTTTTTCATGTGACTCAAGGGGACTTTTATGATATAAGAATTCGTTGAAACTCCTTAGAAAGTTTTTATTCTGTGCCTTTAGCAAGTTTAAGTGGAAAGTGAATGGTGTTCAAAAGTTTGGGTTCCCTCTACCCGCTTCCCAATAAAAATAATGTATTTTCATCACAGGATTGGTGTGGCAGAAGCCAGCATGAGAACTGATACTTCAAATTTCCACATGAGCAAGTCGGCCACCCAAGCTACATTTATTCCATATCCACCTGGGAGAGAGGGCAAGCAAGGTACACCATCATCCCCAAATCAGAGTGCCTTACCCTTTAACCAAGAGGGTTTGTGCACTCATACTTTTTTTTTTTCTTAATGCTTACTTATTTTGAAAGAGAGAGAGAGGAGCATGAGCACGGGAGGAGAAGAGAGAGAGGGAGACAGAGAATCCTAAGCAGGCTCTGCCTGCCAGCTCAAACTCATGAACCGTGAGATCATGACCTGAGTTACAACCAAGAGTTGGATGCCTAACTGATGGAGCTACCCAGACATCCCTCTGCATACATACTTTTAACTGACTATTCTCCATGGAAAATGTGCACAAAACAATCCATTGGGGTACAGGAAAAACTGTTACAACTTCTATTTACACTGACTTTTTAATCTAAGAAAATAAACTAAGCCATAGTAAAATGTAACAAATGGACTGGCACCACCACCTTCACACAGTCTACATATCAGAAAGTCACGGCTCACTCACTATTGCTATTTTGAGGAAATGAAGGCCAATCATTTCAAATTTATTTACCCTCTACAGGTAACACTCAATATTGTGCTAACAACAATTTCAGGAAAATTAAAACTCAGTACGTTCTTTTGAAGAAAAAGTGACTTTCTTAAATGAATAAGCAAATGTTCCTTAAAAGACAGTCACGCTGCTGAGAGAGCATGTTTGTAGCAAGTAACTTTTTAAAAAACTTCATCTATACAATTGAAAGACTTGGAAACCAATTTTGGTGATCTATTTATAATTTTTCTAAATTACAAATTAGTTCCAAAGGCAATTAAAAGATGGAAACAATTAGTTTAATTAGTTCCAAACTAATACAAAAATATGTTTTCATATTTTTAAGAAATGGGTCAAAACTGCTTTAAATCTTTGTTTAAACCCATTTGTTAAAATTATAAAAGTACAGATAAATTAAAATAAATAATAAGTCAACAATGAACATCTTCTATTTGTGTCTTCATGTTTTTGTGATGTATTCTTTGTTTTAGCTCTGAGGTCAAAAATAAAAACAAGCTCAAAAACAAACAAACAAAAACCCAAGTATTAAAGTAAGCTGAACTAAGTATCAGATTTTATTTATTTTTAATTGTTTTTATTGTTTGTTTATTTTTGAGAGAGAGACAGAGAGCAAGTAAGGGACGGGCAGAGAGAGACGGAGACACAGACACAGGCTTTAGGCTTTGAGCCCTGTGTTCTGAGCTGTGTCAGCACAGAACACAGGGCTCAAACTCACGAACTGTGAGATAATGAGCTAAGCTCAAGTCAGATGCTCAACCGACTGAGCCACTCAGGTACCCTTAAGTATCAGAGTTTTAAATCACTCTTTACAAAAATTAAATTAAATTTTAAAAAATAATGAGGCATATTAACCACATAAATTTTAATAATCATTAGTACATTAATAAAAGTAAAATAATTTATTTTCTAGTTATACAATAAGGATCATTTTATTAATTTTTTGTAGGAGAAAGCATATGCATTCAAGTGGGGGAGAGAAAGAATCTTAAGCAGGCACTATGCTCAGCAAAGAGCTCGACATGGGGCTCAGTCTCCCAACCGTGAGATCATGACCTGAGCAGAAATCAAGATTCAGATGCTTAACTGACTCAGCCACCTAGAAACCCTACAAGAATCATTTTTAAAAGAAACATTTCTTTATCTCCTCTTTCTTAATTTCTAACATCTCTGTGTTTTTAAATATATATATAAATATGTATTATTCTTAAATACATAAAATATAACATTAGAAATACATGTAAATATATGACATATTTGAAGTATATATAAAGTATAGTTTATAGTACATATGCCTAATAGTTTAGAAAATGTTTATAATTTAGAGATAAATAAACTTATATTGATGTATACTCATCACTTTTTCAGTTATTGATGGGACACACCATTTTAAAGAACAAGATCTTTGAGAAAGAGGAGGGTACATGCACATTTCCAGATTCCTTCAAATAACCTTCCTTCAAGTCCCAGATATACTTGAGGCATTAGGTAATAGCCTGCCCTTCCCACTCTCCTGATCTTTTCCTAAAGTGTCAGCCATCCCAGGGACAGCAACACAAAACTTCAAAGTCTCTAAGATGTTCAACCACATTACAGCAGTATATTTGGCTGCTTTTAGGGATTAAATATTATAATTTCTTATTAATTCAGTGGAAACTAAAGATAACTCAAATTTAATATAAAACTCCAGAAATAAAAAGGAACATATCTTATTAATAATTCTTTAATTATACAAACATTAACCACATCTCACTTCTAAGAGTAACAAAATTCTGTGAAAACATTTTACAATATCTAAATAGTAGTCTGTTGTTTCTCCTTCTAGGACTGCAAGAATATTCTTGGAGATACACAAATTAAATGAAACTTCAAGTTTCCTTTTATTTTTATATCAATGTAACACAGCTTAGAAAGGTGCATTCTGGATCATTCAAATGACTACATTAAAATAGATAATTGCTATCTATTTCAGTGTAAAAAGCTAGCACCTTTATTTACAATTATACTGAGACTAAGCAATAATAAAAAGACACCATTTGATTTTTAATCCACTTGATCTCCAACACTAAACCTACAACTCTAGAGCTCAGGAAGCTTTTCTGTTGTCACTTGATGTTAAATAGATTGTGTACATTACTCAAGAATAAAAAACAGTGTCATATTCAATTTATAAGTGGGAAATCCCAGCAGAAATAATAGAATTAATGTGCATGACTGATCTGTAACCTGATAAATATGGCTTGACTACTATATTGTTTGAATGAGCTATAAACACAAGATACAAGGCAGGTTATAAGAGAACTGTTTCAATTTAAAAAGCCAAGTTTATCTAAATAGAAAAATATAACCAAATTTAAAGAAAGGTGATTTTTCATGTTTTCACAAAGCATTTTCTTCCCATAAATACTTCATAAATTGATATTCAAAAATATTTGAGAAAGATCCAAACTTATGGTTTACTTAATTTATTTTGTCTATAGAACTCTTCAAAAATATCTTTCCATTTATTTAAATAATATCTTGGTCTTATTATTAGTTGATAGATTTAGCACAACTAATTCACCTTTATTTACATATTAGACAATAATACAAATAACCCTAAATACAGAATATTAAGAAACAAGCTAAAAATGTACAATAGGCATAAAATGTTTAATCAAATTTAATATATAGTTATAAAATCATTTAAGAAATTAAATCTATTTTTATTAATTTAATAGCAACCATGGCTTTTTAATTCTTCACAGAGGTTTTGTGTTGGTAGTTTCTATATCTGAAACTGTTCTAAGTTGTTTTGAATTTCAATTATATTTCAAAATATACTGTGCTATCAAATCCAACTGATTGCAGAACCCACGCTTCATATATACTATATACACATATTCTATCAAACAGTCTCTGGGGATTAAATATATTTAAGATTATCATCTACATTTCAAATTGTACCTTTTAGTACCTAATCATGATTGAGCCATGAAAAGACTTCCAAGTGACTATATGCCATTATCATTAGAGAATTTAATAAAATACCCAAACAAAATCATAACAAAACATGGTCATACTTTCTGATAAAAAACCACTCATAATTTTCATGACAAGAACTTATGGAATTATTATTAAGGTTCAGTAATACTTGGTTCTTAACCTTTACTAAAGATAAGATTACAATATTCTATATATACAACTGGATCATTAAAAATTATAAATCATACCAGTATAGAGATATATTTTTTTCACTTTATTAAGCCATTGCTTATTAATAAAAGGTCATAATTTGATTTGTTGCGCTTTTTGAACATATGGGCCAACAATCAAAGAAAGTCCTTAGGAAGAAAGTATGTGAGGGAAATTGGTCTTTATGGCAACATCCTTTTTTTAAAAAAATCAAATTCTCCAAGCTGAGAGAATATAATTAATAATTATTACCTATGTGCACAATAATTTTTCCCAAAATTTAAGGATTTTTTAATGTTTATTTATTTATTTTTGAGAGAGAGAGAGAAACAGAGCACAAAGAGGGGAAGGACAGAGAGAGAGAGAGAGAGAGAGAGAGAGAGAGAGAGAGAGAGAAGCCCAAGCAGGCTCCAGGCTCTGAGCTGTCAGCACAGAGCCTGATGCAAGGCTCAAATCATGGACCTGAGCCAAATTCTTACACTTAACAGACCAGTCGCCCAGGTACCCCAATTGTTTCCAAATTTAGTAAATGAATTTCTTATTAAAATTATCATAAAGATAAGTATCCCTCACTGTTTTATCAGATTTAGAACAAACTGCTCTACGTCAAGATGTTGGCCTTGAGAAGAAAACAACACCTAAGGATCTGAAGGAAAATGCTCCTAAGTCTGTGTGAATAATGATTCAACTACCTAAAATGTTTTTCTTTTCCATGTAAAAAAACTAATACACAAATCAAATGTAAATATGAAGAGTGATTTATTACTATTACTGAAATATTAAACATTTAAAAGAAAGACATGAATTCTGTAATATATTATGATTCAACACTTCATTCTGATATATTCCACATATACAAATACCTTAGAAACCACGAAATACATTTTTCTTTTGAACAGAAGCACAAAAGGAAGCACATTTACACTGAATTTTTATAAGGTATTATTTCACATGTAAACAGTGCCATCTTCTGGCAGCTGAAACTATTTGTGTATTGACATAAAATTCATTATGGATTGTAATTGCTGCTTTCTTGACAAGCTATGTGCACAGCTTACTGAATAAAAACCCTTAATCTAAAATCAGTTGATTTGTTTAAAAATGACCTTTAAAAACAAGAGTATTAATTAGCATGTCTTCAAATTGATAAAACTTAGAAAAAGACCAAGAACCCTAGATTCTACTACTAAATCTTCTAACTAGATATTGAATCTTAACTAACCATGTAGCCACTCAGGACCTCAGTTTCTTCAACTATTAGGTTATTTAAATCATTAAATTACTTTCAGTTTAAGGTTCCATTTGATTTTAGCTTTAGACAGGTTTATTTCTGGTTTTAGCCTAATATGGACTATAGGCCTGTTTATGATACATTTTTCATAGTTATCTCTTTTATTAATATCTTTGGTTATGCTCTCTGCTTGAATTTTCTTCAGAAGTAAATCTTAATTTATACTTATACCTCTCACTGTCCAAATAGCTTTCCTCTAAGCATCAGAAAGAGTTCATTGAATTATAAAGAAAACTAAACTCAAGTAACTGAAAGCAAGTTTTTTTTAAACTTATTTATTTATTTTGAGAGAGAAGAGAGAGCATGCATGTGCTAGAGAGAGAGTGGGGGGGGTGCGAGACAGAGAGTGGGAGAGAGGCAGAGTGAGAAGGGGAGAGACCCTGAGCCCCACTTTGGGACTCAATCTCAAGAACTGTCAGATTGTGACCTGAGCTTAAATCAAGAGTCAGATGCTTAACTGAGTGCACCACCTAGGCACCTCCTGAAAAGAAGTTTTTTTTTTATAAAACATTCTGTAAAGATAAGATGGTTTGGATAAGATAGGTCAATATCATACAATACACTCAAAAATTAATAGGAGAACTCTTGGGTGGCTCAGTGGTTTAGTCTCTGACTCTTAGTTTCTCCTCAGGTCATGACTTCACGGTTTCTGGAGTTCCAGCCCCATATGTGGCTCACACTGACAGTGCGGAGCCTGCTTTGGATTCTGTCTCCCTCTCTCTCTGCCTCTCCCCCACTTGTACTGTCTGTTTCTCTCAAAATAAATAAAATTTTTTTAACAAAATTATTTTTTTTTACCATTTATTCATTTTTGAGAGACAGAGACAGAATGTGAGCAGGGGAGGGGCAGAGAGATAGGGAGTCAGAGAATCCAAAGCCATGACATCATGACCTGAGCCAAAGTTGGATGCCTAATTGACTAAACCCAGGCATCCACAAAATTAATTTTTTTAAGTTAAAAAAAATTAATAGAAAAGAAATCTCTCCAAAGCTTCTAGAATCTTAAATGTCACTTTGATAAATAAGAAATAGAATAGGCTCAGAGTCTGGGTAGCTCTTCCTAATATCTCCACAGATTTGACCAACACTATCCTGTATTACATCTTACCATCTTGGATTTATCTGTACTCCCAATTCTTGCCTCAAAATACCTTGCTCTGATATATACCTCCTTATTCAAACTCTTAGGCACCCATCTAGTCCAGGGTCTCAACCTCCTAGTCCTGCATTACTAAAACATCCATTGTGGTCTACTGTTTTTCAAAAAGTAACATAGGATCATTTGGGATGCTGGTTAAAACACGTCATCTCCCAGAGCCCACAGAGTAGACTAGCACTGTCCAACAGAAATCTGAGTCACACATGTAATTTTAGATGTTCTTGTAGTCAGATTAAAAAGCTAAAATGAAACAAGTGAAATTAATGCAATGCATGTAAAAATACCGTATCAATATGTAATCATTGAAAAACATAATACTTTACATTCTTTTTCTTTTATATAAGTGTTTGAAATCAGGTATTTTTACGCTCAGAGCATATCTCAATTTGGACAAGCACATTTTAAGTGCCTAAGAGCAATCTGGCTAGTGGCAATGGTACCAAGCTGCATTAGATTAGGAGAAGGAGGAAGAAAAGCCAGGAATGTACATACATCAAAACACCTAAGTGATTCTTTCACATTCTCAAGTTTGAGAGCCAGCTCTGTCCTGTACATAATTCATTCCAACCACTACTGAATTTACACTTGAGAAAATACCCTTTTAATTATGTCAATTCTAAGAAACTAGAAATCTCCAGTACCTCCAATTTAATCAACTCATGTGGATATTCAAAGCTTCCAAAATGTGGCCTTACCTCATCCATCCAATCGGTTCTCCAATTTGAAAATGTCTTGGGTTCTTCCATGAAATTTTCCTAGGAAAATATTAAAATTATTATTCATTCAACAAATATTGATGGAGTATCTATAAAATGTTATCATGGATCCTCCATTGCAATAGGGAAGATATAACACAAATCATTATATAATTATTACAATTCCATTGTTTTCATTGTAACACTGAAAGTAATGCTCTGAAATAGTGCTATGAGATGCTATGAAAATGCATAAGAGCAGGACCTTACAGAGAGGTCAAAGAAAATTTCTAAAATATAGTTACATTTAAATAAAAAATAATATAAATATAATTAGACATTTGAATGGATAGAAATTTCTAGGCAGAGAAAAGCATGTTATGAAAAGCCCCGAAGTGGAAAAGTGACTAAAGGAAGAGGCAGATTGGGAAAGTAGTCTTAAAGGGGGCTGCTGAGTTTGGCAGAAGCCTGATAAGGCCAAATTTATGAGACTTCAATCTATCTTTCTTTCTTTTTTTTTTTAATTTTTTTTTAAATTTTAATGTTTTATTTATTTTTGATACAGAGAGACAGAGCATGAGAAGGGGAGGGGCAGAGAGAGAGGGAGACGCAAAACCGGAAGTAGGCTCCAGGCTCTGAGCTAGCTGTCAGCACAGAGCCTGTCGCGCGGGGCTCGAACCCACGAACGTGAGATCTGACCTGAGCCGAAGTGGGAGACTTAACCAACTGAGCCACCCAGGCGCCCCTATCTTTCTTTCTTTCTTCCTTCTTCCTTCCTGCCTTCCTTCCTTTCTTTTTTGTTTCTTCTTTCTTTCTTTCCTTTCTTCTGACCTTTATTTCGAGACGGAGAGAGAGAGGTGGAGGGGAGGAGTAGAAGTTAAGGGAGAGAATCTCGTGACTGAGATCATGACCAGACTAGAGTCAGACCAACTGCCACAGGGGTGCCCCCTTTATTTTTTCACATATGCATATTTAAACAAAATTAGATTACAAAGTCCTCAAAAAAAAAGTACAGAACCGGCCTTTTTTTTTTTTTTTTTGGAGAGAAAAAGTGCGAGTGAGCAAGCATGATAGCCAAGGAGGGGAGAAATAGCAAGAGACACAGGGAATCGGAAACAGGCTCCAGGCTGTCAGTGCAGAGCCGGTCATGGGGCTTGAACCCATGAGACATGAGATCATGACTTGAGCCAAAGTATGACGCTCAACGAACTGAGCTACCTAGTGTCCCAAACTTTGCCTTCAAAGGTTAATCATGTCTTACATCTCCACATGGAGCACAAAAAAACATATTTAATAAATACTTCTATACATGGAAAACATATTTTTCTAGCCTTTTAAATTCTGGAATCTCCAAAAATATACCAACAACTATTTCCATCTTCAGATAATTTAAAAACTATATTACTATGAAACTGAAGGAAGTCTTACCTGCAGTCCTGAGTACTAATATAAAACTCCTTAGAGAGGCAATTTTTATTTGTAGTAAGGTGGGCATAATGCTCTACCAGTCTTATGCCAGAATTCTGACTCTAAGGTCCCGGTGCAAGAGTGAAAAGTTGGTGATTTAAAGACACGTACACACAGATACAAAAAGGATGTAAGAAAAATATTTTAGGGTTAACTCAGCCTATAACCTCTGTTTCACTCTTCAAACTGATCAAAATCTGATCTAGAACACTATCATAAGCCGAATTCTAAGATGGTCGCAAAAATCCATGGCCTCTATGGAGCATATCCTATATCATCCCCTCTCCTTGAGTGTGGCCAGAAACTGTGAATAGGATGAGATGTGGCTTCCCGCATTAGAGACATCAAACGGGAAATTATCTGAATAGGTCTAACCTAATCGGATGAATCCTTAAAAAGGATCTCCATTAAGTCAGACTGGAAGTATGAGAAAGCCTATGGAAGAGCTATTTGGCAAAGGCACAAGACTGGCCACTGGCCAACAACTAGCAAAACAAGGAGAACCTCAGTCTAAGAAATACAAGGACATTAATTCTGCTAAGAGCCAGGAGGTTGGAAGGGAAACCCAGATCTTCGATGAGATTCCACTTGCAGACGCCTTTATTGCAACCATGTGAGACTCTTAAGCTGAGCACTCAGCTATACCATACCAACTCCTAACCTACACGACTGAGATAATAAACGGTGTTATTTTAAACCATTAATTACGGGTAATTTGTTATGGAACAATAGAAAAATAACACACTCAGGCACTTCTCATATAATTAAACCGCAAAGGATAGCTGACACATAGCTTTTAAGACTTCATTTTACAAATAATCTTGCTAGCTGCTTCAAGGTAGATGAAATTTTTGCGAAAACTGTTTCGCAAAATTGACACGAACGTTAATTGTGCACGCTCTTTAATACTTCTCATACTAATAATGTAGTCATTGAATTTGTGAGTCAAAATTCCCCTGAAAGTTCCTCAGTGTCGATGGGCCTTTTTCGTGACATGAACTTACTCCTAACCACCGCCAGTGGGTGCAAAGTGCGCGGGGTGGACGGAGCGCAAGCTAGACTGCCAGACGCAGCCCCCAGCCGCCCCAGACTGCCTCACAATGAGGTCGAGTGGAAGCAGGCTGAGCTGAGGACAGACGCAGGCACAAGACAAAAAGGGTTGCGGCTCATCCCCTTAACCCTAACCCAAGTTCTCAGGAAAAGCCGCGCTAACAAAAATCGGGCCCTCCAAAGCTGTGGCATGGCTGCCGCGCACACGGTTTCTTTACGGACTCATAAAGCGTCTATCAAAAGTTTCAAGCGGCCACCCAAGCTGGCAAACAGTCCATATCGCTTTGAAAGTATCTAAGAAACTCAGAAACTGTGCTCCTTGGTGACTCACTCCGCAGGCCTAAGGAGGGGACTAAATCCCGGTTTTCCCATCTCCCCCGCATTTACCACTAGAGGAGCCAGACTGGGACGCTCCAGAGCGTGAGTACCCGGAAATGCGTGACCACGCCTACCCACTGCGCCTGCGCGAGAAAACAGCTCAGGCGAGCACAGAGAGGACTGGCCAGTCCCGGCTCCGTGGGGCGGGACCTAGAGGTTCATCGCGCCTGCGCAAAGGGCCCGACGGCCTGCTGCGTCGTTACTTTTGAAACGGGTGGCGGGGAAGTGCTGTGGAAGTCCCTACTGTCGCTGTTTGCTGGGTGGAAGAGAGCGCCTTCGTCTGTAAACTTGGCAATGGCGCTGCAGCTCTCCCGGGAGCAAGGCATCACACTGCGCGGGAGCGCCGAAATCGTGGCTGAGTTCTTCTGTGAGTGTTCCGCGCACAGGCCGGAGGGCGGGAGAACTGAGGCCGGGCCGCCCGGTAGACCCAGGGCTCGGCCGCGGAGGCGGGGTAAGCGCGGGGCCGAGGGTGCAGAGAGGCCCCGAATTCAAGCCCTCTCCGCCCCAGCCTCTTACCTGCCCGGAGAATCTAGGAAGAGGCGGATGCAGACGCCGTTTCCGGACGCGTTGCGAATGGACCTAGAGACCTAGGTGCTGCGGAGCTGAGGCCTGTCCCGCGTCGTAGCCCCATCACTTGCCGAATTGCTTTAAACTGCAGATCGTACACGCTTCCCCACCTGTCCCCTCCACCCCACCCCCACTCAGTCCTCAGCGACTTAAGACACAGTACGACCGGGGTGGGGACCGTGTATGTTTTTAAGAACCCCTTTTTCACGTTTTGATTCTGGGTGATGGACTAGAGTTGAGGAAGCTCAGTTTTGGACCAGGCCATTTGTACCTTCTGGTAGAATCTGGCAGGATTTGTGAGGAGAAAGTGAAGGAGAGGGTTGCCTGCAGCGTTGGACCAGTTATCAGTCGCTAACTCAGACGCAAAAGCCTATCTTGACATCCTCTAACCCGAATTTGGACTTGGATTGGAGTGGGCTGAAATCTGACAGTAGTAGATGAATACAGTTTGGCGTTTTTCTTTTATTGCCACATAAATGCAGGTATCGCGTTCTTTTACTTAGGAGCAAGGTTTTAAGGATTTATAATGCCCCTTTTAGCTACTCTTTCAGCAACACACCCACAAACATGTGTCTAGACATTTACAGTTTTATACCATTAATGAAACCATAGCCACAGCTAAAGGTTTTATTTTCTGGAGTTACAAAGTGATAGTAACTTGTCTTTAACATTCCTTTTGTTTTCAGCATTTGGTATCAACAGCATTTTATACCAGCGTGGCATATACCCATCTGAAACCTTCACTAGAGTGCAGAAATATGGACTCACCTTGCTTGTAACCACTGATCCTGAGCTCATAAAATACCTAAATAATGTGGTGGAACAACTAAAAGGTATTTAACTGTTGGAAACAATTTTGAGTTTTGCAGGCCTTCTAGGACTTTCCTTCCTGGCATCTTGGTGGTCGTTTTTCAGGTCTGTACATAGAAGTGTAGAACACTACAATCTCAAATATAGTGACTCTCAATTGGAAGAAGGCAAATAATACATGGATTGAGAGAAATTCCACTTTTCCCCTACAACATGTTGAGTGGGTTGAATATTTTGATGTTAGGAATCGGATACAGCTTCACAAAACAATCACCATCAACTCCCTTAGAAATGATTTTTGTAATTCATGTGGCCAGATGGAACAAATTATAATTTTATGTACTTATGATAGTGCATTATCTGAGAAAAATCCACTATATATTTTTAACATATATTTTCTGTAGTGGCCTGGTTTAAAGCCATTGTTATTTTAGAATAAAGCAAAATAAAATTGGATCCAACCTGGGAACTAAACTTTAAAAAGTACAACTTCTAAAGAATAGAGCACCCAGAAGGTTTTTTGTTTCTTTTTTTTTTTTTTTTTTTTTAATCCTGGGATGCCTGGGTGGCTCAGTTAGTTGAGCATCCGACTTGGGCTCAATTCATGATCTCAGAGTTCCTGAGTGTGAGCTCTGCATCAGGCTCTTTGCTGTCAGCACAGAACCCACCACAGAGCCTCTGACTCTTGTCTCTCTTTCTCAAAAATAAATAAACAAAAAAAAATTCCTGCTTGTAAGTCAATAAGTGTTTTCTATCTGAACACTCATTGTTTTTTATTAGCTCAAGAAGTTACTATTGGATCACAATACTTACTCTCCATTTATTCCTCTTTTTTTAAATCATGTTTTTCTCCACTTAGGATTCTCATTTCTGATTTTTCTGTGTTGTAAGATGTTTCTGCCTACCTCCCTCTTTGATCTTCCAAAATAATAGTTCCAAAAAAACACTTAGAAAAATAGTAGTCATCTATTTTTTTCTCTTGAATTCATGAGCCATATATATTTTTTCAAGTAGCTTTCTTTTTAAAATTAAATTAATTGTGGGGAGCCTGGGTGGTTCAGTTGGTTAAGTGTCTGACTTCTGCTCAGGTCATGATCTCATGGCTTGTGAGTTTGAGCCCCTTTTATTTTATTTTCATTGGTTTCGTCAGTCTTCAGTTTTAAAAGAAAAAAATAATTCCACCCCACCCTTCCCTCCAAATCCTTAAGTGACTAACCAGTCTCCTCTTGAGAACTAAAATGATAAAAAGTTAATTGATATATGGCAAAGGGTCAGCAAGGGTGACAAGCCATATCTAGCATGTGGACTATTTTTGCGCTGCCTGCAAAAGATATTTTCAAATTTGTAAAGGGTTGTTTTTTAACAGACTATGCAACAGAGACTTAGGTGGCTCACATGCCCTCGAAACTACTAAATTGTTTCCTCTCTTAAGAAACAACAAACTGTTGATTCCTGAGTATACTGTCCAAATATCTAAGATGAAGTCAGGGCTCATTCTGAGGACTTCTTCTCAGATCTCTCTAGATCTCTGTCATACATAGATAGCTTCACTAATCTTTGTGTAGTTGACTCACAAATGTACGTCTACAACTCTCCTAACTCTGCTCACATATTAAATGGGTCCCTTAAGTCTTCATGTGACTATCCCAGTGATACTTCAAACTCAGAATATGAAAAACTAAAGGGGCTCCTTGCTGGCTCAGTCAGTAGAGATTGGTACACTTGATCTTGGGGTTGTCTCCGTGAATAAATCAATAATCTAACCAGTGATATAAACTAGAAACTTAGGAGCTATCCCTGACACTTTCCTCTTCCTTACTTTCAAGTAGTCCAGTAAATCTTAACCTTTTTAACCATGAAATCTCTTGGATCTATCTACTGATCCATCTCTACCAGTTGATCCTTCTATAAGGCTTGGTTACATCTTACTTGAATTACTAATTAATTAGTATCCCTAGATCCCCTTTTACCTCCAGTCTACTTTCTGCCTCACAGCCAGAAGGATAGTTTTGAAATACAGATTTAATTACATCACACCCTGCTTCAAACACAGTAAAAACTTCCCTCATTCTTGAGATATAACTTCTTTAATTTGGCCCATGTGGCCTTGAATGGTTTGACCCCGATGTATCCTGCCAGACTTGCCTTCTTCATTCTCCCTTTCTTAACTGCAGTTGTATTGGCGGCTTTTCAGTCCTCTGGTCAGATGAGATTCCCTTTTTAGTGTTTAAGACCTATACCCTTTTCTGTATTCTTTTGCATATTTACTAGTACTTTTTATTAGAACTAAACTCAAGTGAGAACTCCTTGAATGGATCACATTTTCCTGTATTATCCACTCACTGGCATCAAATACCACATCTTCACAGCATTCATCATAATTATAATCTTCCATTTATTGGTGCAATGATTAGATTCATCCCCGTCTCCTACGTTTTACCTTGTATTAGGATGGAAGTACTGCATATTCACTACTCTGTTCTCAGCACTCACTACTTAACAGAGAATTCAAAAACAGGAGCTAGGATGTTGTGGGGCAAGTTTCCTCTACAGGTTGGAGGAGTTCCAAAATTCCAGTGGTAGGAATTTTCAGACGATAGGAAGTGAGACCTGAGAAGAGAATTGTTTGTAATGCAGTGGACCGACAACATGCCTTATTATGTATTCCAGATTGGTTATACAAGTGTTCAGTTCAGAAACTGGTGGTAGTCATCTCAAATATTGAGAGTGGTGAGGTCCTTGAAAGGTGGCAATTCGATATTGAGTGTGACAAGACTGCAAAGGATGACAGGTAAGTATGAATTAAATTACTTCCACTGTCATATTTTTTTTTTTTTTGCAAAACTTGTTTTCCTTTCCTTACTAAAGGAGTTTTTTTTTTTTGTCAAGAGAATATTAAATCGTTTATTGATTACACATGATATGGACGATACACAAGCTTTAATCCCATCTATAATTTTATCTGATACCATAATTCAATTTAGATATATTGCATAGGATGTGCCAACAATCATATTAATAAGCAAATAAACTCCAGGACTTTGTTTGGGTGACCCTTTTAACGGTGAACTCCAGGTCACAACACATTAACGGTCAGTTCAACCACACCAGTGTTTGTGGAGACAATGGATTCTGTGCCCAAGTAGGTTGCAGATAAATTTCAAATGGAACCTGGCATCACCCTGAAGGAATTCTAACTTCACACTGTTGGGGTAGTTTACCAAGATGGCTTCAGAGTAGACTAACTTTACACAGCACATTTTAAAAAAGACACATTTATTCAGTGTCATGATCAGACTATTACATTTAGCAATCAACAGCATGGGTGCAAAAAAAAAAAATCTACATTAAAACCCTTTGTGGGAATCCTTTACACTTTCCACAGAACAGAAACTAAAATAACCTGTTATACAATTAGTCACAAATACAGTCGAGTTTTTTGCCCAAACGCATGAGTACTGTCTAAAACATGTCTTCTTTGTAGCAGCAAGGCCCTGCCACCACTGTGCTTAGCTGAGTTCACAAATCTGTTGTAACCTGTAGCTTCCCTGTCACTTCTCTGGCTCTCCTCTCCTGCTAAGCTTTGTTTCCTGGCAGTAATTAAAATCTTCTGCCACTGCCATAGCTACTGCTGCTGCTGGAACCGCCATAGCCACCTTGGTTTCGTGGTTTGGCAAAGTATTGGCCTCCACCACCATAGGGGCCAGAGCTTCTGCCTCCAAAATTTCCTCCTTTCATGGGTCCAAAATTTGAAGATTGACTGTTGTAGTTGCCAAAATCATTATAGCTTCCACCACCTCCAGAGTTGCTTCCATCATTACCAAATCCGTTATAGCCATCCCCGCTGCCACCATATCCACCACCACCTCGACTGCCACCAAAGCCACCACGCCCACTGAAGTTTCCTCCACGACCACCACTGAAGTTTCCAGAACCACTTCGACCTCTTTGGCTGGAAGAAGCACTGGCCATCTCTTGTTTAGATAGAGCCTTCCTTACTTCACAGTTGTGGCCGTTCACAGTATGGTATTTTTGAATGATAATCTTGTCTACAGAGTCATGGTCATCAAATGTTACAAAAGCAGAGCTTCTCTTTTTGCCACTGCCTCGGTCAGTCATGATTTCAATCACTTCACTTTTCCCATACTGTTCAAAATAATCTCTTAGATGATGTTCTTCAGTGTCTTCTTTAATGCCACCAACAAAAATCTTTTTCACAGTTAAGTGGGCACCAGGTCTTTGAGAATCTTCTCTTGAGACAGCCCTCTTTGGTTCTACAACTCTTCCATCCACCTTGTGTGGCCTTGCATTCATGGCTGCATCCACCTCCTCCACAGTGGCATAGGTGACAAACCCAAAGCCTCTGGAGCACTTGGTGTTCGGATCTCTCATTACCACACAGTCCGTAAGCGGTCCCCGTTGCTCAGAATGGCTCCTCAGACTCTCATCGGTTGTTTCAAAGCTCAAACCTCCGATGAAAAGCTTTCACAGCTGTTCAGGCTCTTTGGGAGACTCTGACTTAGACATGACGGTGGTGAGAGGGGAGACTTCAACGATGCTTACTTGGTGGCGTCCACAGGCAGAAAGCAAAGGAGTTCTAATTATATTGAACTAGTTACATATAAGGCAATGTTTCTAAGTATGCTTGATTTTTTTCTTTAGTTTTTTTTTTT
>NC_043700.1:98263572-98301769 GCF_006229205.1 Suricata suricatta
AAGATTGCACACAAAGAACTCACATCTTTTCAAGCTTCAATAGTAAATATTCTGCTACTATGTATTAAATACTGCATGGTTTGCCCAAGCTAAGATGAAACCACATCATGAATCAATAAGCATTTTGCATTTTCTTTCATTATCTGCTCAAAGTCATGCCTACTGCACCTCTAAACATTTCATTAAATCCAATGATACAGCAAACACTCCCAAAATAAACTTAGATTGTATTGCAGTTTCACTTAACATATAAAATGCTGTGTTGTGACAGGTATCAACTACCCATTAGATACTGAATCAATTTTTCTTAAGCACTACTAACTGCTTGCTTTTCTTGAAGCTAATCATTCTGAAAATTTCCTGTTAGACCTGTGAGTGCAAACATATGGTATCTGTCCTCTGCCTGACTTAGTTCGCTTAGCATGACACCCTCAAGGTCCATCCACTTTCCTACAAATGGCCATATTTCATTCTTACTGCCATGTAGTACTCCATTGTATATATACCACATCTTCTTGATCCACTCATCAGGTGATGGGCATTTAGGCTTTTTCGATGTTTTGGCTATTGTTGACATTGCTGCTATGAACAAATAGCTCAGTGAAGAAATGGGCAGAAGACATGAACAGACACTTCTCCAAAGAGGACATGCAGATGGCCTACAGGCACATGAAATGATGCTCAGCATCACTCATCATCAGGGAAACACAAATCAAAACCACACTGAAATACCACCTCACACCAGTCAGAGTGGCTAAAATGAACAAATCAAGAGTCTCTAGATGCTGGCGAGGGTGTGGAGAGTTGGGCACCCTCCTACACTGTTGGTGGGAATGTAAAGTGGTGCAGCCGCTCTGGAAAACAGTGTGGAGGTTCCTCAAAAAACTATCCAAAGAACTCCCTTATGACCCAGCAATAGCCCTGCTAGGGATTTACCCAAGAGATACAGAAATGCTGATGCATAGGAGCACATGTACCCCAATGTAAGTATGCTTGATTTGACATTTAATCCCCTGTGGAAAAGAATAGGGCTCATAAACTGTGCTCACAAAAAAATTGTGCATATATCATGGACTTGAATAGATAGTGTACATTTAACATAATGGCCTTTAGTCTAAATCCATGAATTCCAGACTTTAGTGTTTATGGTACTGTATGTGAAGCAACACATGATATACCTGGTGCACCATTTAAAGAACTGTTTAAAGGTACTTTTAAGATCAGGAAGTATTATTCTGACTTTTCTCCCAGATTAAGATGCAGCTCTACTGGGGCACCTGTGTGGCTCAGTCAGTTAAGTGTCTGACTCTTGATTACAGCTCAGGTCATTCTCTCATGGTTTGTGAGATCGAGTCCACAACCAGCTCTGTGGTGACAGTGTGGAGCCTGCTTGCAATTTTCTCTCTTCCTCTCTCTCTGCCCCTCCCCTGCTCATGTGCTCTCAAAATAAATAAACATTAAAAAAATAAAAGATGCAGCTCTACTGTATTTCATTTAATGCCACAAACTTCCTACGACACTTCATAAACTGATTCATAAACTGAAGTTTCCAGATACCCTGAATGGGAAATGCCCATCATTATATGCTAATTTCTAGCATTGTCTTAAGCATGTTTACCTGTAAACTGAGAACTTTTTTCATAATGAAATATAGATTGCTTCTGAACCTGTTGGTCTATTTTAGGAAAGTTAATTTATACAAATAATTTGATACAAATAATTTAACATCTTTTTTGAGGCAATAGGAAATTATACATTTAGGCAATTCTAGAAGTGCCAAAGTGATTGTACTGATTAAATATTTTAGATACTACTTGTTATCTTTATTTTAGGAGGTACTGAAGCTTTCCTAACTTGAAGCACTTAACAGGTTTTCTAATTATCTGTTACTGAATGACCTGATACTAGGATTAGCCATAAATATGATTGGAAGGATAAATAGAGATCATACTGTGCCTACTAGGTTGGAGATTCTAAGGAAACATATTATCCTTATGTCCTTATATTCAAACATTAAAAACAAAAACTCTTTTTGAATGCATTACTTATTTGATTTGGGGAATATTTAATCAGATAAATAATCTGAACAATGTTTTAAATAACTTGTTAAAATTTAAATTAATTGATTTGGTTTCTTTGATAGTGCACCCAGAGAAAAGTCTCAGAAAGCTATCCAAGATGAAATCCGTTCAGTGATCAGACAGATCACAGCTACAGTGACATTTCTGCCACTGTTGGAAGTTTCTTGTAAGTGTTATACAATCTTCACGTCCTTTTACTAAATTTTTTCTTAATTATCAGTGTCACGTAACACAAATGAGAAAAACTTATAAAGCAAAAGTAATACTATATGCATTTTATCTAGAAGTGCTGAAAAGGAATGAAAGTAGTCTGCAGTACTCAGTCTGAAATATTTTGATGTAATTCATTATTTTTATTTTCTGCACATTTCTATGTATGTAATTAAGACTTTTAGCTACAATTGTGTCTTTTTTTCTAATTAGTTACTCCTTTGTTCATCAGAAAAATTCTGCTATCTGCCAGACACTGTTCTGGGCCCTGGGAAACAGCAGTTACAAAACCAAAATGTTATCTTTTCTATGGGGTCATTCATACTACCCCATGATTACTTCTTTACGCAAATATTTTTAATGGTTTTCTCTTTAGAGGAAAAAAAAAAAAAAACCTCGATTTTTTTTCATAAGATAAAGTAAAAGGAGCACAATATTTTCTGTACTGAAATTTCCTTTGAGGAAAAGCAGTTAGCTAATTGATTAGAGATCTGGCTAAACTAGCTTTTCTGACAGTACAGGTGGTTCAAATATGAGAGGGACAGGAAGAGTAGTCTTACTTCTGAAAAAATAATGGTTCTTTAATGATCTTGTCCCCAATTTAGGTTCATTTGATCTACTGATTTACACAGACAAAGATTTGGTTGTACCTGAAAAATGGGAAGAGTCAGGACCACAGTTTATTACCAATTCTGAGGAAGTCCGTCTTCGTTCATTTACTACTACGATCCACAAAGTAAATAGCACAGTGGCCTACAAAATTCCTGTCAATGACTGAGGGTGAGATAAGGCCGGTGATGTACTTGTCATGCTCAGATGTGGTTTTCCTGGAACCGAGTCAACTGTAGTTGATACGTTTTGTTTCACTGCTTAATTTTTAGATGGGGAAAACTTAACATTATACTTCTGTTGAACTGTGCATAGTTGTTACATTTTTTGGTGCCGGTATGACTTTGTACAGGGTTGACCTCCGTTATTGCACACTGTTCAAAAGGGGACTAGCGGATACATCTGCATTGTTATGTCAATTCCTTTGAAGGTGGTAACCATGGATGGCAAACTTTTGTTACACAGCTAAATGCCTTCTTAAGTCAGACCTTTTTTGGTCAAGTACCTTGACTCAGAATAGGTAGGAAGATGTTTAAATATCAAATACAGCAAAAGCAGTCTGAATATTCAAAGTCTTGTTTAGATCCTGAAATTATCTAATGAGAATCCATAAGTAATGAAGTATTGCTTCTATTAGGTCCTTTTGCCATTTATTTGTGTAGTTTCCATATTGAAAACATTTCCAATTATTTGATTTTAATTTATATAACCTGAGCCTACAAAGGTATGAATATGTCTACTTTAAATTCCTATGATACAGAACTCTTAAAAATTTTTTTTTATGTTTTGTAAAATCAAGCTTTAAATGATGATGAAGAAATAAAGTTAAATGTGTATGTTTTAAATTTGTCTTAAAATATTTTTTTTTATGTTGGTGTGATGTTAACATAGTTAAATAATAGGATGGATTCAGTACAGCTAATTATTTCTTGTGCCTAAGGTTGTCTGGCCTAAAGATACAAGATTGATTAAGTCTGGAGGTACTTTAAATTTAATGTACAAGCTTTGATTATACCCCTTTAATCTTATAACAGTAGACTTATTAAGCATCATTCTTTGTGTAAAAAACAGTACATGTCATTTGGAATTAATTCATTTTAGCATATGTTGCATTGTAGAACTTTTCTATACCCTTAGCCTTATTGCCAGCCTTGTTTTCTTCATTTTTCCAAGGTGTGTTTGAGGCAAACTTTAAAAAGTCTTCTTTAATCTCTATTCTAAGTCTTATCTCATTTTGTAATAATTGATTAAGTGCTTAGTCTAACTCTTTATATGTATTAACTTTCACTATTAAGTAAATACACATAGCTGGTATCCATTCATTCAGAAATTACGGTGAGGATCTGTTAATGTGCCCAATGGCCAGGATGAATGAAACAAAATCCTGGGCACCCATGTTTATAACAGCATTATTCACAATAACCAAGAAGCAGAAGCCACCCAAATGACCATCAGATGAATGGATAAGCAAAATGTGATGTTATACATACAATGAAATAAAATTCAGCTTTAAAAAGGAAGGAGGGGCGTCTGGATGGGCCTGATGGGCCTGGCCTGCCTCTGATCCAGTTTTGCTTACTGTAGGCAGAGGAATGAAAAACATGCTCCAGCTGAGCCTATCAGGGTCTGAAACAGCCCCAGGAGGGACTGGACCACACCTGGTCTTCAGGATCCTCCTCCCACTATCCCCAGTTGGACAGGGAAATTAAGCCTCTGTGATGTTTACAGTGTTTACAATAGAAGACTAACAATCCCATGTACTAGTTGACTTTTGCGCTTGGCAAACAACCATAGAATAATGATAAGCATTTTTCCCTGTAAGTGTGTGGGTCATCTGGGGTGCTTGTCTTATTCTCATGCAAATCTGCAGCTCACATGTCTCATTCTCCCAGTGAAGGAGCAATGAATGGCTAGCCTGGATTCTTTCAAGTTTAGCTTCAGAACCTTCACACTGACATTTTTTCTCACATTCCACTCATGCTGGCAAGTCTTTTGGCTAAGCCAAACTTCAGTAGGGCAGGGAACTACACTCCCATGGAGTTGGCGAGAAGGGTGTGTGTAAATCTGATGAAAGTGATATTATACAGCAAAAATCAGAATAGCTATAATAATCCTATACTGTAACTCCTATTTTCCACCAGATGTCACTAATGCTACAATATTCAAATTAAGGTGAATTTCTTTTGACTCAAAACTAGGATATTCAGCTTTTCTTACTGGAAATTAACATTGGGATTTCTGGCTACAAAAATATAAAGACAGAGGAAGAAAGCACAGCATTCTTTCATTTACATGAATTCTTTACATGAATTGTTTCATTTAACTTCCATGCTTTAGTGCACAAGTAGAATTGAAGGATCAACAGGCAAGCAAACTGCACTGTTTTTAAAAAAAGTTTAGATGGTCCCTTCTGTCCATGACCAAGGAAGCTCAGCTGACTCCTCAGCAAGCATATCAAAAGGAGTTCCTTCACCTTTTCCTAATGGCTCTTCCCTTTTATTTATTTATAAGTTTATTTTTGAGAGAGAGCATGAGTGCAGGAGGGACAGAGAGAAAGGAGACAGAGGAGACAGAATCTCAAGCAGGCTCCATTTTGTCAGCGCAGACCCTGATGGGGGGCTCAAACCTATGGGCCAGAGGTCATGACCTGAGCTGAAGTCAAGAATCCCTGCAGTGCTTAACCACCGGAGCCCCCGAGGTGCCCCAGCTCTCAACCTTTTACATCCCTTTGCCACTGAGTGTCCGGAACAAATTCTTTTCATTTACAAAACTCCATGTTTCATTGGGTGTATTTGTATTTAAGCTTTCCTCAGATGACTTTGACCAATGAATGGTAGGAGCCGAAAGATGGAGGACATAATCCTCTAACTTAGCTATATTGTTCAAAGAATAAATGAAGAGTGAATTGGCGAGCAGTTGTGAAACAGTTTTCCAACCAATCAGAAGAATTAAGTGACCTCAGTTACTCTTTAGGGATTTTTGGCTAAAGTTGTAAATAATTTCTTTTTTTTATTAGATATGTAAAATTATAAGTCATTTTGTCCAATGTAACTGATAAAAATTTGTGTTGGCATAACTGGAATAGAAATGCTACTAAAGTTCAAACTTTATTAGTTATATGTTCTAAGAACAGATCTTTAAAGATCTTTCTATTCTTCATGGATATGGTTTTTAAAGCTAGCAGTATTAACTGATACTTATTAAAAAAAAAATCTAGTTGGGAAAGCTACTTAATCTTCATTAGAGTTGACAATCCTGTTCCAATATGGCAAAAACACTGTAGCCTTAGCAACAAAACTATTAGAAAAGTCTAGAGAGGAAAATGTCAGGAGTTGACCCTCTGATTACACAACTCAGTTTATGTTACCATTTCACCTATTTTTGCTCTTACCATTTGATCTATTTTTATACTAGAGAAACATAATTTCATTTGTTTGTATAAAGTCCATTTTCATCTGTGTTTATCTGCACCATTTTGCTATGCAAGGTTGTTTGCACAAAGCGACTTAACATCAGATCAAAATCTTTATTGTTTTGGCATTTTATCTGTGCTAAAACAGGCCTCTGAGTATAAGCACGACCACTCGTGCTCCACTTCCATGCAAGGGAAAGATCTCAAACTCTAAAAACTATCTAGATATGGACACACCCAGTGGAGCCCTAGGCATGGATAGGAATTTCTTTATGGATGGCAGCCTTCACTGACCAAGTCTAGAAGTTAGGGATTTGAAAGATCGAGTCTGTGATGTCCAAAATATTTAATGTCAAAAGTACAGTTCTTAGATCACTGTATTAATCATAAATTCTTTTTTTTAAGTTTATTTGAGACAGAGACAGCATGAGTCAGGGAGGCGCATAGAGAAAGGGAGAGAGAATTTCAGGAGCAGGCTCCACGCTGCCAGCGCAGAGCCTGATGTAGGGCTGGAATCTACAAAGCCATGAGATGATGACCTGAGCCAACATCAAGAGTCAGATGCTTAACCAACTGAGCCACCCAGGTGCCCCATGTGCAGTTAATCATAATAACCAATGCAACTCTACAAAAACGGAGTCACAGCTTCCAGGCCTGGGAAAGGAAATCTGTGGATACCGATCATCTTCTGAGTGCCAAGCACCAATTAGAAACCTGTTCGACCTGGTTCCTTCTAAGTGAATGGAGGTTGGGGGTTGGTGGGGGTGTGGGACACTTAGGCCACAGCCTATGAGCTTAGAAACTGGTGATGGGACATGGGGAGAGTGAAGAAGCAAGGAAAATGATGAAGGCTGAGTCACCAAATGAGACGTCTGGAGTAAGGACCAGTGCCCCATACCTTAGTTCAGGGCCATGAGGGGACAGGGTGGAGAGAGAAGAAGGACTGGATTCAAAATGCAAGATTTGCAACTCTGCTGATGCCCACTGAGTCTCAGAGGATAACCATCAAGGAAACACTGCCCAGGGAGAAAGAATCCTTCATAGAGTTTCTTTAGCTCAATATATGGGCAAAGCATCAAATTAATACATTACATGCATTAGCTTAATCCCACAGCAACCCTAGGAGGCTCACTGTTCCCGACTTACACATGTAAAAACAGATTCAGGAAGCCTAGCTAATTTGGCCCAACTACATATATCCAGAATCCCCAGCCCAAACTCCAAAGCCAATATGCTTTCTTATATCTCATTGGTTCTCAGAGACTAGGGAACAAGGGAAGTGCCCCTGCTCCAGTGTGCACAGACTCCGCCCAAATGACTAGACCACTGCATGACACTACCCCTACGCTGGGGAAGGAGAACTTCTAGTCACATTATTTGAGTATCAAGTTGCATTAACTTTTTTAAAACACGTTTTCATAATAAGAGCACACTCGATGTTTATAAACACAAAGTATTTTGCTGTATGATAGCATTCATTTTCTTCCATCAAATTTTTTTCTTTCACTTGTGTTTGTAACTAAATGCTGTTTTGGAATATTAAATGCTGTTTTGGAATTTGGGCTTCTACTTTCTGGGTCTTAACCATTTTGAGAAATAGAAAGAGGAAAGGCGATTGAGATGTGAGTTGTCATCCAATTTATGGGGCGCCCTAGTCACAGTGGGTAGAATGAGGCTTAGACCGAGAGTAGAAATAAGGGTTTGCTACTACACCTCCATAAAGAAGCCTTGGGACGGCCAGAGCGCTGCAGACTTCCCCACTCCAGCCAACTCCAGCATGGGAGTAAGAAGCCGCATGTGTGAATGCCAAGAACAGAATCAGAAAGCACTGCACTTGAGCTCCCGTAAGTCTTAGATCTTTTCTATGTTGCTTAGGATGGTGCGAGAGAGAAAGTAGAGGGGCCCAAAACGTTCCTCCAACACTACCTTCTGTCACCGGATTAGATGGAAACCTGAAGAGTGGAGTAACATGCATCCTTCCCAGTGCTTCCCAGCTTCCTGAACTTCCTAAACACTGTACCACCGGCGTCATGTGAACTGCTTTAGGTATCATGCTCACAGGCATTTTTTAAATTTTAGTATGTATGTATGCAGAAAAATATAGAACACTTTTTAACAGATTATCATGAGCAAAGATTGTAAAGTCTACGCGGAATATTTAAAGAAAAACAGGGCAGTATCTGTGCGGGTGACATGCAAATGTAGAAAACTCATGAAGGCAGCGCACACGATGGAAGGTTGGGAAAGGATGTCAGAACCCATGTACTTAAGCATCAAAAGTGAGCCAGGCAGCTGTCCCTCTCTGCAGAGCAGGGTGGCTGTGCTCACCCGATCCTCAGCTCTGCTCCTTCCTACGCCAAAGCCTTCGGGAACTGCTACAGGGCATTTTGCTTTTTGCCCACAAAAGACTCGCGCACCATGAGTCAGGTAGAATTCCATGCAGCTCCCTGCACTGAAAGTCCACACTCTACCCTATTTCTTATCACTAATATGTCCAGTCATGTTGTCCAGAATAGCTCACCAGACTTCACAAAATGAATACAAAGACGGTATCAACTTGAAGATATCCCAAAGTGGAACAATGTGAAACCCTTATTATTCAAATCCCCCCAAAAAACATCCCCTTGTAATTACAAACCCACTGAAATTAAAGTCCAACTGCCTTCATTCACAATTTTATACAATTGACTCAGTCTCCTCCAGAGGGTTTTGCTCAGAGCCTGGGCTCCCAGAATTGCAGCTGTGTCCTGCACAACCTCTTCAAAGTCAGCTCTGGTCTCCAAGGGATCAGTGGTCACGAAAGAAACTGCATCTCCACTACAGAAGTTATCACAAACAAAATTATGGCTCCCAAAGTAAGTGAATGTAATGACATTCGACACTGCTGTTGTCCGCGAAGAGCAGGCAGGTAACCTGGTGGTACCGATGCTGGAGGCAGCGGGGCCCTGAGAACTGTTGGGTTTCAGTCCGCGGCAGGCCAGCCGGAGGCACCAGGGCGCAGCTGCGAGTCTGTACTCATCAGGCACAAAGTGCCCATCAAACAACTGCGCTTCCACATGTTTAATATGTGGGTACTTATTTTTTGTTGTTGTTTTGGTGATGTTTGTTGGGATCTCCTATTTTAATTGCCCACTTTATCTCAGAGAGCGATATTTGAGACATTATTGCCTTAGAAAACTTAGATATCCTGGTTTATTCATTTCCTTATGTGTCCTGTCTCATGCTTTTGGTACTTCTGTGCATGACTGTGGTCAGTCTCGAGAAAACCTCTACTCCACAAATTCCTCCAAGTGTGTTCTCTCCAGAACAGTGGAGTGAAGTACAGTCTCCCCATAAAAGCATGGGGAATGGGGTAATGAGCATCACCCTACTCCTGCAGCACTATGTTTCACTTAATAATATACAATCATTTATTCTGATAATAGTAATTATCATTACCCTTCCATAGACTTTTCATTCCTACTTAGGCAGGTTGAGTAGGACCCAGGTAGGCAGAATCTTAGAATCAAGATTCTAAGAAAAAAAAAAAAAAACCACAATAACAGTAAGAGCCAATGATTACTTTCTGTCAAGAAGTAACAGAAGGATAACAAAGTTTAGCAAAACTTTAAGGAAATTCTAGATATCACAGATTAGTCGAAAGTTAGTATTCCGAAGAGTTGGGCCATTGAAAATATAGAATGCAAGCACAAACAAACAAAAAATATTCCAGAAAACTTCAATCTCAGGGCAGAAACTTTTCTGCTCTCTTACTCCTTCCTGTCTCCGTAGGATCTGACCGTCAGTTTAAGGAGAGAGACCGCAGCTGGGAAGGAAAGGATGCCAAGAGTTGCAGCTGCGGAAAGTTGTTACGGTTGTTTTAACTTTCATAATGTAAAATTAGCACATATGCAAATTTTTAAAAAATCACGCAGTAGAGAGTGGTATCAAATGAAAAGTAAATCCTCCACCTGAACCCATCCTCCACTATCCATTTGCAGCCCCCTATTTTTAAGTATTTTTTGTCCAGCTGGTGGCTATCACCATTCCTCTGAAGCATATGTTGATACTTTCATTTCTTGTTTATCAACTTTAGATAGTATCTGCTGAAAGATGCGAAACCTATTTCTTTTACCCATCTACTTCTAAGATTTTCCAGTTATACTGTTTTGATTTTCCTGGTGATTAAGTATAATCTTAAAGATTATACTTCAAACTCTGTATTTTGTTCCATCAACTTTAGGCAAAATATCTTGTTTTTTTGCTATATAAGGGCGAGAAAAATCTGTGATGTTATCTTCTATGTCTTCCTGCTGCCTTAATAGTCAGACTTCCATTGTTTTATATTATCGGTGTTAATATTAGTCAGATTCTCTTGTATTGTTATCTTGTATTGTTGTCTTCCAAGTTTTGTTTATATGTTGATTCTACAAATTAAAATAGCATTTACATTATTCCAATTATTAAATTACTTTTTAATGAAGAACTTATTGAGAAAGAAAGGGTAATCTTACGTTATTAATACTGAAAGATGAATATTCCAAGTGTCAAGGTCAAATGGATTCCTTAAACTCAATCTTCGAGACTTTCTATTAAATTTAATTTGGTCAATGATCCCTTTAGTTTCCAAGAACTCTTTCTCTCTCTCTCTTTTTATTTCATTGCCACCTATTCTTTGGCTTCTTGACTCTGAAGGTGTGTGTGTGTGTGTGTGTGTGTGTGTGTGTGTGTGTGTTGGTATCAATATTTTTTCTTCTCTCTTACCTGTTTTCTTCAGGAGTTAACTGTTAAATCCATTCCACTTGGACCTTCTCATTTTTGTTGATTTAATCTAAATTTTCTGGGATTTCCCCCCCCCCATATATTTGAATGATAAAAAAAGGTTGGTTAATATTAGTAGCATGATTTTCCACTGTGATATTTGACTTTTTTCTTGAATGAAATGATGAATGATGGGGTCTATATGTACATATAAGCTAGTAGTAGTACAAATTTAGGGTACATTTAGATATTTTCTTCCTCATGTACTTTTCTAAGTTTCACTTTTAAAAATATTACTTTACAATATCATATCTTATTTACTACGTGTTGTGGTGCACGGTCAAGTCAAATTTTGTGTGCCTGTTTTCACTCACTGTAGTATGTCTGCTTTGGTCGAAGGGCCTGAATGAATACATGTAATTTCCAGGTACTGTCAGTAGAGGGCAGTAAAGGGTAGTGGAGCGAGCACTCCCTGCCAAGGTCTGGCATCTCTCTTTTCCCTTTCTTTATAGAGGTAAAAATCTATTAGTGGTAGTAGAAAGTCCAGAGTGCCAGAGTCAAAAGAGAAATTACCGATAGGGATACTGACTCAGGATGAGGATCAAGCTGAGGAGGCACTGGAAAGATTTAGCCACAATTCAGAGCTTCGGTATATATCATAGAGATTAGAACCACATCTGGAAGGGGAACCGTTAGAGCAGTTTCACAGTCCCGACTCCTACTTCCCAGCTTGTTTAAAGCCTAAGGTCTCCCTCCTAAAGTAACAGGAATCTCCTTTCCACCTTGAAACTGATACATACTTCCTGTCTGAGAGTTAATATGCGCTGCCAGCAGTGGTTAAGAGTTCCACAACCAGCCATTGCAGGAAGGAGAGATTGAATGGGTTATGGACACCATAAACGTAAACAGTTGATGAAAACACTCACATATGTGTCAGTTAAGTAACTTGAGAGCCAATCTACATCAGATGTGGCTTAAAATATTTTTTTTCCTCCTCGAGAAGGGAAACATTGTTTAAACATGGAAAAACTATATGACTGAAATTAGATAAACTTGACTCTATGAATTATTAGGTATGTGGTTCTCAGTTACTGAACTTTATTGAGCTTCAGTTTCTCTATCTATAAAATGGAAATAATGATTCTTATCTCATAAATCCGCTGCAAGGAAATGAGATGATGTCCATAAACTACCTGGCAAAGAACTTGACAATTTGTAGTTATTCAATCGATATTACTACCTGTTCTCTCTTCCTGGCTTTGGTAATGGCAGAATACATGGATGGATTAGAGGGAATAATGCTCAGTGAAATAAGTCAGAGAAAGACAAATATCATAAGATTTCACTTATACATGGAATTTAAGGAACAAAACAAATGAATAAAAAAAAAAGACACAAACCCAAAAACAGACTCTTAATTATAGAAAACAAATTGAGGGTTACCAGGGGGGTGGGGCGATGGGTGAAGTAGGTGGAGGGAATTAAGGGTATACTTCTCATGATAAGCTGAGTGACATGTAGAATTGCTGAAGCACTATATTGTACAACTCAAACTAATAAACCACTGTATATTAGTTTTACTGGAATTGAAATTTAAAAAATACAAATTTAAAAGAAAGAAAGTGAATTAAGAAAATAGCCCTGTATTTTCAAAGTGCTTAAAAATGTATTATTGACATAGGGTCATCTTATACTGTGTCTTCTATTTGATATTGAAGATGAAGAGTTAAGTGTTCAATGAAATAAATGAAAACAGAGCCTACCACTGTTATTCTGTTTAGAGCTCATTCATCAAATTAAAATAAATAACAATGGTATTTTGGAAGAAATTAAGCTTTAGCTATTCCATGTGCAGATAACTATTATGTGACTAAGGAAAACTCCCTTGATTTTTTTAAGGAAAACTTTTCTGTCCTTTGCACCACTACAAGGGGGAGATGGTATCAGAACACTGCATCTGTCTCAATTAATCCCTAAAAATCAGTCACTCACAATCCTGGCTGCATAAAGATTCACTCAAAACAAGTTTTTAAAAATACAGGCTTCCCAGATCTAATGCATCAGAACTCCTGGGGGAGGAGTGCCTGAGAAGTTCCTCCACAAGAGTCTGATGCATATCAGAATTGATCAGCAGGCACTAGATTCTAGAAGGAGAGAAGTTTTCCTGGTCTTTGAATCTCTAAAATCTCTGAAGGGGAGAGCAGGGAATGGGATGTAATCTGGGAGTTGGGGAAGGTGCAGAGATAAGTCTGCCTACATTTTGTACCTTAAATACATGTTGACAGATGCTCGATGAAAGGCCAGAAAGTGTAGCCCAACGAGCTCCATGGGTCTGAATACGGTGAAGCGTGTCCAGACTAGCACTTGTCCCTGGCAAAGTGGTGAGAAGTCTGGATGCCACTATCTACCTGCCACTTCTGTGCGAGTTTGGTTTTAAGATGAAAGGCCTTACCAAAGTCTACAAAGACCTGTGCTCTAGCCTCTAGCTACCTCTGCAGGCATATTTCACTCTCCTGTACCTTCTGCCTGTGTCTCCAATCCAGCAAACTCTTTCACATCTCTGACATTTGCATTCTGTCCCTTCCTCTGAAAAACAAAACTCCCCCCGCCATACACACACATTTCTCTTGTCTCCTCTTCCCTTCCCCCTTCCTTCCCCTCTCCTGTCCTCTCACTAAATAATTCCAAATTGTTCTTTAAAGCTCAGTTCCAATGAGCTCTCGCTTGCCCTCTTCACAAGAAATCAGGTGTGTTGGGTCCTTCTTTAAATTTCTCATTTCACTCTTTTTCTCTGCAGTACTTTCCAGAGTCTGCTGTTACACAGTTATTGTTGGGACTCTGTTTAATTTCTGCTCCCTTCACCTCTCATTTAAATCCATATTTTGTGAGAGTTGGGCCTGGGTCCCTGCTGCCCAGACCCTATCAAGTGCCTTTCTCCTAGGACAGATTCAAACACACTATCTGTTGAATGAATGAAGTAAGTGAGAGACAGATTGTTTTAGGTCATGCTTTTTCCCCCTCCATCAGTGCCAGAAAACTATTTCATTCACTCATTCAATAAAATTTTTGCATTCCTCCAATGCACGAATGCTCGTGAGAAGTAAACGATAAATCAGTTATAGACTTTTCCCTTGAGGTCCATAGCGTCTAGAGGGGAATAAAAGACCTGTATTCAAATGCCTGTTACCAGAGCCTGTATGGGGGAACCATAAACTTTGTCGGCAGGATCAAATTGCCGTCTTCCACAGTTGTCAAAGGCAAGAGACCGTCCCTGTGAGAAGAGACCGGGGGAGGGAGGAGCACACAGGAAGCTGTGTGACCTCCTAAGTCAGCTGGATTTGAACCCCTCAGGTTACATCTTGGCTGCCTGCCTTCAGAGTGTCTAATCTGTCTGTGCAGCAGCCCTCCTCATCTGAAAAACGGCCAGTTTCCTCGCAGAAAGGGAACACTGTATTTCCAAAAAATGTCTTTGACAGAGTTTTGTAGGTTCTATGGCACTCAAGAGGTCCAGATGGGAAATACACACATGATAAGATGTTTCGCATCATTAGCCATTAGGAAAATGCAAATTAAATCCACCATGAGATATCACTACGCAGTTATCAGAAGAGCTAAAATTTAAAAAAAATGACAGCACTATCTGTCACGTGCGGATGTGGCGAAACTGAATCACTCATATAGTACTGGTGAGAATGTCAAATGGTGCAGCCATTCTGGAAAAAAGTTTGATGGTTTTTTAAAAAACAACACATAACAAATACCATACAACCTGGCAATTGCACTCCTAGGCATTTAGCCCAGAGAAGTGATGACTTACATTGACACGGATGTGTATAGTAGCTGTATTAGTGATAGCCAGAGCCTGGAGACAATCCAGAACCCCTTCACCAATTGGCTGAGCCAACTGTGATTCATCCACATCATGGCATACTACTAAGAGACACAAAGAAATGAACTATATACCTCCAGCCATCTGGATGAATCTCCAATTATGTTGAATGGAAGGAAGCAAATCCAAAAATGTTTCACACTGTATGATCCCATTTTTATAACAGTCTTAAACTGGCACAGTTACAGAAATGGAGAACAGACCTGTGATTGCCAGGGATGAAAAAGGTGGTGGGTATGGAAGGAAGTCGGCGGGGCTGTAAAAGAGTGATATGAAGGACCTTTGTGGTGATGAAACCGTTCTGTATCTCGATTATATCAACGTTAATATCCTAGTTATGATACTGTACTATAGTTTAGAGAGAAGGTACCATTAGGGGAAAATGAGTAAAAAACTTGATATAATCTCTCTGTATTATTTCTTACAGATGAATCCACAGTTATCTCAAAATAAAAAGATTAACTTTAAAAAATTCAAAAGATGAAGGCCACACTCTGGAAAATAGTGTGGAGGTTCCCCAAAAAACTATCCATAGAACTCCCCTATGAGCCAGCAACAACACTGCTAGGGATTTACCCAAGGGATACAGAAGTGCTGATGCATAGGAGCACGCGTACCCCAATGTTCATAGCAGCACTGTCAACAATAGCCAAAACATGGAAAAAGCCTAAATGTCCATCACCGGATGAGTGGATCAAGAAGATGTGGTATATATACACAATGGAGTACTACATGGCAATGAGAAAGAATGACATATGGCCATTTGCAGCAACATGGATGGACTTTGAGGGTGTCATGCTGAGTGAAGTAAGCCAGGCAGAGAAGGACAGAAACCATATGTTTTCACTCATAAGTGAAACAGGAAAAACTTAACAGAAGACCTTGGGGGAGGGGAAGGGGAAAAAATAGTTGGGGAGAGGGAGGGAGGCAAACCATAAGAGACTCTTGAATATTGAGAACAAACTGAGGGTTGATAAGCGTCGGGGGAAGAGGAGAAATGGGTGTTGGGCAAGGAGGAGGGCAGTTGTTGGGAAGAGCACTGGGTGTTATATGGAAACCAACTTGATAATAAACTATAAAAGAAAAAATTAGCAACAACAACAAAAAAAGCTGAAGGCCCAGTCAGGGAAACAAGTATGTCAGTTAGGCAGTCATCACCTAGACCTTAGAACTGTGACATCATAGTGGCAGTGACCTTGACTACTGTGGAATCCTCAGGCTTCAAGCATTTTACGGTACTCTGCCACGTGCTATAGACCCACTCGATTTTCAGTGCCAAGAATCGAAGAAAAAAGGATTTTCACATCAGTCAGAAAGCATACTGAACTTTTAGGTGATCATTCAAGGCTTCACCTTATAAGGTAGTCTTTTAATATACTATTTTGGATCATAAAATATACTGTTTTGCTCAAAACAGACTGACAGTAACTGGGAGTGTTTTCTTTTGTTTCTTATAACACATATGGACTAATTCGTAACTTCAGCACCGGCTTCATGAAAGCTGCTCATGTTTATAAGAGTCAGTGCTGCTGAGTAGAAGGGAGGGGGCTTTACATTCTGGGGGAAGACACTTTCTGGGCCCCATGAGAGAGAATTTTCTGGACTATGAAATAATCTATCCTATTTATGAAAGAATTTTTGCATTCTGTGCAACTTCACAGTTTACCTATGACAACCAATAAGTCCCATCAGTCATACCCCAGCCAACAGCTACACTCTTAGGTTTAGAAATTTTTGATGGTTTTTTTTGTGTGCTGATCTTTGAGAATTCCCCCCCTCCCAAGTTTGAATATTGATTTAGATAAGACTGTGGTCAGTTTTCCAGGATCTTCATTTACCTACATTTTTATGTTAACATGAAGCCAAGTTGTCCTTAATTCTTCATAAACAACATGTTATTTTATATCAGGCCACGAATTGCCATGCTTATTGTTGGTGGTCTACCTTCTATAATACGCTGTACCTTCCAAGTAACAGCTCGTGATTAGCTTTGCTGCTTTCTCCTCCCAACCTCTAAAAGTTGACATGTCCAAGGGCTTTGTCCTTGAAACTGTCTCCCTTTCTATCAACTCCCCAAGAGACCTCATCTCTGTCAGTAGCCTTCTACAACTTGGTGAGTCCTGAGCTCTGGAGTCTTGCTTTGGAGATGAAGACTAATTTTTAGTGTTGTGTGAACCCTGACATTTAGCATAAAACTATATGGTATATTTGACTTAGTAACTAGCTGCACCATGGTGCTTAACGTGTTTGCTGGCATAGCTCTTCTGTTGAGATGGACGCCCACGGCAAAAACACTGCATCAGCTGACAGGGCCACGCGTACCCTGCTTCTCCACGGCACTGTTGAACTCAAGCAAGGTGTGAGGAAGCAGAAACGGCACCTCTTCTTGTTCCGCGATTTGTTGCTGATAGCTAATACCAAGTATGTATACTCGGCTACACACCTTCCTGATCATCATAAAGTTACATTTCAGTTAGTCCTTACTGTATGAAAACATCATTTTTTCCCTTTGTGTTTGCAAGTGCTTTGATCCTTCACTCATTCAATTTTGAAAGTCTTGTATTGTACCATGCCTATGCAGAGAATACAATTGAGAACGTGACAGGTGGTGTCTCTTTCATTTGTCTCTTTGCCTGGGACCTACAGACAAATGATATAAATAAGGGGAAATTGATAGATTGTAATTAGTGCTTCTGGTAGAAGAGTGCCATGGGGAGAAGATGGGAAGGCATTAGAGAATGGTTGTCTAGGAG
Source organism: Suricata suricatta (assembly GCF_006229205.1). Taxonomy (NCBI): domain Eukaryota; kingdom Metazoa; phylum Chordata; class Mammalia; order Carnivora; family Herpestidae; genus Suricata; species Suricata suricatta. The sequence continues at coordinate 98,281,267 of NC_043700.1, forward strand.
GATTGCTCTGAGATGGCAGCATTGAAATAGATTAGATGAGAAGCAGCCAAATTCCTAGACAAGATGGCTGAACCTTCTAGGCCGAGGGACTGGCAAGCCTAAGTGGGTGCCACCTGGCCCCTTTGAGGGAGGGGCCCAGGGAAGGCTGATTTGACTGGAGTCTAAAGTAGGGATCATAAGATCAGATGCGATACTGTATTCAGTATCAGAAAGTCACACAAAGTCTACACAGACCATGAAAACAGGTAGAAATATTATCCCAAAGGACCTTTCTTTTAATGTTTCTTTTTGAGACAGAGAGTACACGCATGTGTGTGTGTGTGTGTGTGTGTGTGTGTGTGTGTGTGTATGAGAGAGAGAGAGAGAGAGAGAGAGAGAGAGAGAGAGAGAGCAGGGTAGGGTCAGAGAGAGAGAAGGGGACATAGGATCCTAGGCAGGCTCTGTGCTGGCAGCGGAGAGCCCAATGCAGAGCTCAAAGTCATGAAAGGCAAAATCATGACCTGAGCCGAAGTCTGACACTTAACCGACTGAGCCACCCAGGATCCCTGAATATAGATTTTTTTAATCTAAGGTTGGAAATAACTTTTAAATCTTTCTGATCCAAGCTGATTTTTCGTTTTTGGTTTCTCTTGTAGGAAAAAACTGTAAAACTATTTTTGTCTGCGGCTCTTTGGTGGCTCAGTTGGTTAAGCATCCACCTCTTGATTTCAGCTCAGGTCATGATCTTGCAGCCATGAGATCAAGCCCTGAGCCAAGCTCTGTGCTGGGCGTGGAGCCTGCTTAAGGTTCTCTGTCTCTCTCCACCTGCCCCACTTGTATTTGTGCATTCTTTCTCTCCCTCTCTATCAAAAACCAATCATGTATTGTGTATCTTTGTTCAGTCCTCAAATACTTTTTGAAGTAAGCAAAACATAAATGAATAATTAACTGTAATAATAATCATAAAATTATATGTAATAATAAGTAACAAATCTAGCAACAATAAATGAATTTAATGGTTTTCTTTAAATGCTTTAAAATAAATAGTCTTTCCTTAATACTCAACATTCAGAAAAATGGCTGGGAGGAGTGTTTTGACTTCCCCAGATTGTGCTCAACACACACTTTGTAAATGCCCATCCAACCATTTCCTGTGCTGTGGGCAGAGGGTAACAGAGATAACTGGGGTCAGGCTTTGCCCTGCAGCAATGAGCCCTGGCTTCTCACCAGCGTAGTTGCTCCCATAACATTTATGAAGCAAACTAACAGACGTCTTGTTTGGGTATCTTTCTTTCTAGTTATAAAAAAATCTTTAAGATAAAGAATAAAATACCACTGAGTACCATGTGGACTGCCAACTGTACGGACAAAGTAGGACATGCCAGCATCAGTGCTGAGAGGTCCTTCATCTTGGGCTGGCCCACAGTGAACTTCGTGGCCACCTTCAGGTGAGACCTACAGCTTGGTCTTGTATTTACAGAAGTTAGAAAGGAAAACGTTTACCTGATTGTATATTGAGCCAGTGACTCACTTTTTCACCTCCATTAATGACACTTGCTTCCTTTGTTCTTTCTCCAAAAAGGTTTTTATGTCCAAATGTAAGGAATAGGATAACATAGAGCAGGGACTACTGGACTAACTTCCTTTGGGTTTGGTCAGCGGTTTTTCTAGTGGGCTCTAGGAGCCACTTGAGGAGTTGGGTGTTCTGGGTATGCAGAGGAGAATCAAGAGAGTGTGGGTCAAGGGCCTCTCTCTAATATCCTGCCCCCCAAGTCCCAGGAAGTTATCTGTGTTTGTAAATCACAGGAATATTTCTCTTGAGCAAGTACTATTAAATAGTCTGATTAAATTTGAAAATTTGCTTTTATTTTCCCAAGTTAATTCTTTAAAAATAGGATGTAATTATGACAAATAAATTAATTATGTCATGGAATTCGAGGTTGCCTGAATTGCTGTGCAGATTATCTTAGTCAGTGTCTGTGGAGAGATACAACCTAAAACCAAACTTGGATTCCAGGGAGTAGAGATGCGTTGTGCAAGACACACTTGTAGGCTGACATGAGGATGGGGAACGTAGCTCTCTATCCTGGACATCCTGGGAGACATTCTTGGGCTTCCAGGAGTCAGGCAGCACTTACATCTGCTGTTTGAAACCCCCACACCCCAAGTCTCATTCCTGCTTTACACGATGAGTGTTCATAACGTGAACACATCGCTCTTCTCTTCGCCCCACTTCACCAAAATCTCGCATGTCATCATTAAGATGAAACAATGAAAATGTTTACAAGTTGTTAATTTATTAAATAATCAACAACAGCAATGCAGCTGTTGACATAAGGAAACATTTTTAAACCTTGTTGGACGGAAATATGGACTTATATCACCTCTGCATGTCTTTTTCTCCCCCCACAACATATTTCCATGGAGATTATCAGTTCCTATTGCTTACTGTCCTCTCCATGTTGCAAATGGGAGGAAATAGTTTCAATTGGGAATATATAAAGTCCTTGATAAGGGAGTTTCCAAGAAACTTTTTTTTCCTAATGAGAGAGAAAATGTGGAAGCCAGGTTTGCACATGTTGTGTTAATTAAAGCTGTATAAATATATATAAGGCATTTGTAACCATGCCTGGCACCTAGTGCTTTTGTTATTTGTTATTATTACTGTTCTGCAGATTGGCAAAAGTATTTAGAACCTATGTCCATGCAGGTTGGGATGCTAAATGGGGGTTCCATTTTTCTGATGAAACAGGTTTTGACATGGTGTTGGAGGGGGTGGAGAGCAGTGCTTTTGGTAGCAATATAAAATGCAGCAGCCACTGTGGACAGTGTGATGGTTCCTCAGTAAGTTAAACAGAATTATCATATGACCCAGCACTTCCTGTTGTATACCCAAGGGAAATGAAAAACATACATTCATACAAAAATTGATACACAGACATTCATAGCAGCACTGTCAATACTAAACAAAAAATAAAAAAGGGGGAAACAATCCAAGTGTTTATCAACAAATAAACAAAATGTGCTATAAGAGCTGGGGACAGTGGGAAATGGAGAGTGACTATTTAATGGACACAGGGTTTGCTTTTGGGTGACTAAAATGTTGCAGAACTAGATAGTTATGATGGTTGCACAATAGTGCAAATGTAATAAACGCTCTGATGTTCAATGTTATGGTCTAATTTATCACAATGAAAAAGTGCTGGTAAGTCATAAGTCCATGAATGGATGCACCTTAAAACATTTGCAGTTTTTGCTACTAAATCCTATGGAAACTTTAGCACAGAAAATAACCTTTAGTAACTTAGCAGTAGATGGATTGATTTTGCTCAGAGGATCACAGTAAAGAAAAGTACGTTTTCTAGGGACTCATTTAACATATTACGATCTCCTAGATGTATAAAGAAATAAAATACTACGGATGTTTTTTCCTAAAAAGAAAATCATACTTCTGGGCCAAAATAGTTTCATCCAAATGCCAAATTTCTTAAGTATGATTTAATTTGAATGATAATGTTTCTTTATATTTGAATAGCAGAAACACTCTGAGGTAAAACTAACCCTTTTCCAGTTCTGGAAACTGAAACTCAGAGTGGTTGAGCAACATGCCCATGACCGCATAGCCTGCATCACATAGTTGCAATTAAGGTTTAGATCAGAAACCAACTTTTCTTTCACTTTAGGATCTATTTCCCATTACTGTAATGTTGCTTGTAAAAGAGCAGGGTCCATCAACAGCCCAAATTGTGAGGAGAATACAACTTAAACACACAGCAGCAACACAACAGGCTGCTGATATTTTTGTCTGAAAGGTGATTTAATGTAAGTATTACATGTAGTTTGTAATATTATTATAAGTATTACATGTAGTTTGATTTTCCTCCCATTTTTTAAATTGCAGTTCTTCAGAACTAAAGGAAAAATGGCACTCTTCCCTTCAAAGGTATTTTGTCAGTATACATACTTTAAATCTTTAACCCATAAAAAAGAACGCAAATTTCTTCAAAGCCATGCCCTCAAACTATTCTCCTTCTCCTTAGTAGAAATCATTAGACTATCCTCAAATAATTTCTTATTTAGATTTACCCGGGCTGCTACTGAAGATAATGTGCTCTCATTTATATGCATATTTTGCTCATTTTTGATGAGGTTCTGGTTGTCACTCTCATCTTCCCCTTCTTTCCAAACTCATGATTGGAGCTAACATTATTCTTAAAACATAAATTTCCTTAAGTGCAGATTAGTCTACTCAGTGATTCTCAGAGCAAGTGCTAATTCCTACGCTGGAGCCCAGGAAGGTTCTTCCAGTCTAGGCAGGAAAACTTTGATGACTGGATCTGCTTCCCAAATCTCACATGAAAAGAGCCACCGGTTGTTTTCTGAATCATGTCTCATTTTCCTGAAAATTTTTTGCATGTTTTCTTCCAGCCCATAGTTTGATTTTGCTGTTTATTTATATGCTTTTAAAAAATATTTATTTATTTTGAGAGAGAGAGAGTGAGAGCGGGGAGGGGCAGAGAGGGAGGAAGAAAGAGAATCCCAAGCAGGCTCCATGCTGTCAGCACAGAAGCCCAATGCAGGGCTCGATCTCACGAAACATGAGATCATGACCTGAGCCAAAATCAAGAGTCAGACGCTTAACCAACTGAGCCACTCAGGTTGCCCCTATTTGCTTTTAAAAAAGACAAAGTATGTTGAAATTTTAGCAACATAGATTAGTTTGAAAGTAAGCTAATAGCTAATTCAGCCTACTCTATTTTGGATTATTATTGAATTTGATTAGGTACATCAATCTCGCCAAAGAGAAGGACCAGACAAAAAGCATTCCCCTCAAAATCTTCACTGAAGACATCAAGAACTGTGCCGGTGTAAGTGTTTTTAATACCAACAATTAAATTCCAAGTTCCTGATTCAGACAGAATGAAAAAGTTGGAGAGGGAGGTGGAGATAGAGAGAGAAGGAGGGAGGGAGAAAGCACGGAGGAGGTAGAAAGGAGAAAAAAGAGGAAGAGTATTTAAAAAAGTGCCATGTGGGAAAATGTATGTCCCTGTCTACATGTATGTCTTTGTATACACAAAAAGTGAATCTTAGGTAATATAAAGCAAGAGGAAGCTATGCTAGCTATAGTGTAAAACAGGGGAAAAGTATTGCATGTTAAATGTCCATAATATTTCTCTGAATCCTTCTAATAGCAATTGCAGTGGCTTGTAATAAAGTGATTTTCACATGCAGGGATGTCCTACTAGAATTAAAATGTTTTCTTTTTCCAATGGTCACTACTTATGTAAGAAATGGTTTGGATTGTTTCCACAGTTCTTTTCCCCCCTATGATGTTTTATTTGGTATAATTGTAAACTTACAGAAAAGTTGAAAAAATAAAAATAGTACAAAAACACCCCATGTACTCTTTACATAGATTCACCTATCAGTAACACTTTACTCCATTTGCTTTATCATTTGTTTTATTTCTGTGTCTCTATTATGTATATGTATATTTTTGAGGGTCATAGATATACCATGGTCCTTTATCCTTAAATCTAATAAGTATTTCCTAAGAGTAAGGGTAATCTATTACCACCATGCAGTTATCACCTTTAGTAAAGTAATATAATACTTTACTAGGCCATTCTTGTTCCCAGTTTGTCAGTTGACCTCCATAACATCTCCTTTCTAGTACAGGATCCACTCAAGGGTCAGCTATTACATTTAGTTGTCATATCAAATGCAGAGGAGTTTTGAAGGGTCTTTTGTTCCGAGGAATATCAGGATTGAATTGAGCTCAGAGAGATGACGCTTTTAAGGGATCAACATATTTCTACCTTGCTCTCTTTATGCTAGCGGGGAAAAAAATCAAACCAATTGCCCCAGTTATTTGTATAAAGTTTGATTTCTGAGATTGTAGTGCAGTAGCCGAGACATTTACAATAATATTTTGGGTATTTTTAAATGACATTTTTTGTACTACTTTACAGTAGCTCTAGATCACACAAAATAGTATTTGAAGGTGGAAGAAGGTGTAGTTGAAGAACAGTTACTTCCTGGCCAAGGGAAAGGCCATGCAAATAATGTAATCTGTTTCCAAGCACCAGATAGACACACTGCATGAAGGAGATGAGAGGGGAGAGTTCTCCAAAGTAGAGCACACGCTTGTCTCTGCCAGCTTGGATTTCAACTGTGCCAGTGGGTTACACTCAGAATGCTTCGTGGGAAGTTACTTTGAAACTTTTAAAACTCAACTTTACTTATAATTTATACAAAAGAATGTTCTTCATTCATTCCTAAGATCCAAGTTTCCCCCTAACACAGTTTCATTTCATCCTAGAGAAAGGATCCTTAGCGTTTCTTGTTGTGCAGATCTGGTGTATGCAGATTTTCTTTTTTATCTGAAATGGCTTTATTTCACCTTCACTCTTGAAAGATATTCTTGGGGATACAGAATTTTGTTTGCAAATTTTTTTTTCCTTTTGGCCCTTTCAAGGTGTTGCACTGTCTTTTTGTCTTGGTGTTTTCTGATAAGTAGTCTGTGGTCATTCAGCACCAATCCTCTGAACGTGATTTGTCAATTTCTTTAGCTGCTTTCAAGATTTTCTGTTTATTTTTGGTTTTTCACAGTGTGGCTATGAAATATCAAAGTATGGTTTTCTTTGAATCTGTCCTATTTGGCATATTCTGAATTTCTTGAATTTATAAACTTTTCTTTCATCAAATTTGAGGAACTTTTAGTCATTATTACCTCAAATATTTTCTTTCCTGTATTCTTTCTTCTCTCCTGAGATTTCAATTGTATGTGCATTAGACCCTTTTACACTGTTCACAGGTCTCTCAGACTCTGTTAATATTTTTCAATCTTTTTTTTTCCCTTTTTCTTCCTCAGACTGGATAATTTCTATTATCTATTTTCCAAAATCACTGACTTCCACTTGTCATCCTCATTATACAAAGTAGTCTAGTCAGTGAATTTTCTTAAAGATATTTCTCAGATAAAAAAATTTCTATTTTTAAATATCTTCAATTTCTATGCTAAAATGCCTCCCTTTTGTTTATTGTGAGCATATGTTCATTTGTATCATTGAACATTATTGTAATTGCTGTTTTTGCCTAACAATCTGAATATCTAGATCATCTCAGCATTGGCTTTAGCTCTTGAGAATTAATCACGTTTTCCTGGTTCTTCATATGGGAAAAGAAAGCAACATTTCTTTTTCTTTTAAATTATTTCAAAAATTAGTTTATTTCTTTAAAAGTTATCTGATTACAGAGAGCTCTACCTACTGAAATTTGTCTGTTTTGGAGAACATACTACATGCAGGAAAAGTTACATACATCCTTGGAATTACTATTTTGAACATAATATGTTCCTTATGCTATGAAAACCATTGTCTCCTAGACCAAGTAAATTAAGGAGTGATATTAGCATTTCAAAAGAGATCTTTTATTTTTTTTTACATTAAAAAGATTTCATGGGAGAGTTTTTAAGTTGTATTGAAAGGTTTTTCAGACATCTTAAAAAATAGCAGAACCATTACTTCTAATTAAAGCCCACGCTAAGACTGAGCCTTTGAATCCTCCTACATAATTTAGCATCAGAAGACCCTTACATCCCTGTGTTTGAGTGCACTGAGCTCCGCCGCTGGGTTCAGAACACTTTTTTATATTCCTTAAAGCTACCTGTAGTTTGAAACCAACAAATGCTTTTATTTATAGAAGTCTGATTATCAACTCTCACAGCCATCTGACATATCAAATAATTGCATTCAATTCATAAGAAGAAAAATACAATGAAAGGACAAGTAATGAATTATGAAAGAGTTTCTTTTAACTTTGTTCTTAATATTTTTAAAGCCTATGAGTGTCTACTTGTGCTGTTTATCTTATTTAAGCACTTTTTATCAAAGGCCTCATTGCCTAATAATATTATATATTGTCTGATTGGTTACATATTGTCTTATTTTAAAATGTCTTTTGGAATTCAGATAGTTTTATAGATAATATCTCAGAATCCTATTAATCCCTTTCAAATAATTGTCTATAAACTGTTTTCCTAGTTTTGTGCAGCAGTTTCTCAATGGAAGGTATGGTAGAGAGCTATTTGTAAGTAAGCTACTCACTGGCAGAGTTGGGAATGGAATGTAAATTTCTAAAATGTTCAATCTCATTTCCTAGACTCCTTGATTTTATTTGTCTCAACAGATTTCTACAATGAAAATCTTAGTAACTATGATGCCTGACACAAAGAAAGTACTGACTAAATAGTGACTTTTTTAAATGTCTATTATAGCCAGTTCTTATTCTGATTTTGCAGAAACGGAGTATATAATTGCAAAGAAATAAAGCCATACTATAATAACACAAGTCAGGAAGAGAGAAAAGCATCTAGCTCCTCTTTTTTAAACTACCCCTCTGCTCCATTTTGGACATCGCTTTATGGAGCTGATGATCCACCCACATATCTTCTTGGAATTCTCAGTCTTATTTTTTTCTTCCTTAAGCTGCTATATTTTATGTGCCACAAATCCTCTAGGGGAAATATATATTTTACTTAAATGTTTCCTACTAGCTTCATGTTATATAAAGAAACGAAAACATAAGAGTGTATGCTCTGCATGTGCTTTATTTTGTCATTACTTGAAAACAAGCTTTGCCATTAGAATATGGATAATAATCTGACAATAATTGGTCACCTGATTTCAAGTTTTTTAAACTTATAGCAATTTTTCTTATTTCTTTTTTTTATAGTCTGCAACTGTAACAGTGACAAATTCCGACACAGCCAATGACATTATCAACATGTCACTACCAATGCTAGGAATAACTGTAAGTTGCCTGCAAACTATTTTTAGCTAAAAACCAACTTTGACCTTTGAGATTCATGTGCGTGTGTGTGCGTGTGTGTGTGTGTGTGGGCATGCACGTGTGTTGTGCACCTCCCATTATAAGACAGCTGATTATTAAAGATATCATAGCCACATTCTGCGCCCCAAATTTAGAATTTGAAGGCAGTGAAGCTATACATGGGTGTTTTTCTGTATTCCCATTTAAAATTTTGCGCAAATTCAAAATCATAACAAAAAAATAGGCTATAATTTTAGAGTGCTAATAACAACATGCAGTTCACCGTATATATTTTATACATGGACAGTACAATATTTCTAAGTTTCTAAATATTTCCTTCTCTAGTGGACTCTTCTTTCTGTGCCATCTTTCCTGATTCCTCCCTGTCCCTATTTACCTTGGTCATCACCCAAGGACTCAACCTCAGGTTAATGAATCTTAAATTACATGTTTTGTTGTAAATTTTGACATAAAGACCACATGGCTAGAAGCTACATCCCTAGATACAGGTCCTGAGGATGAGACCGCGAACACCCCTTCTGAACTAGTAAAGGAAGAAGACAAGTTCCGACTGAGGCCAGGGACCTGGGGGCATCTGTGTGCACATCACTTTCATCTGCTTTCGTTTTAGCTCCTTTATGTTTTGATGCGGCTGGTATGAGTTGCTGAAATTATTTTTTTTGATGAAAGAAATAGGTATATATATTTTTAATTTTTTAATGTTTATTGGAGAGAGAGAGAGAGAGAGAGCGAGCGAGCATGAGCGGGGGAGGGGCAGAGGGAGAGGGAGACGCAGAATCCGATGCGGGCTCCAGCTCCAAGCTGTCAGCACAGAGCCTGATGCGGGGCTTGAACTCATAAATCATAAGATCATGACCTGAGCCAAACTCAGATGCTTAACGGACTGAGCCGCCAGGTGCCGCAGAAATGGGTATATTTGAGAAGTCTTGTAAGGAAAAGTGAGAGAGGGTGACAGAGGGGCAGATCTGAGGGGCACTTACAAAGCACAGCTTGTTATATAAAATCCTCTGTAAATGTGGAAATGTCTTAACTCTTGTGACATGACATAATTACAATATCTGTATTTAAGTTCCATCTGACCCAGTGGCATAATAAAGACCCTTAAAAATTCAGGGCAACCAGAATTTGACAAAAGAACTCATTCTGTAAAAACAAAATTTAATAATACATTTGAAATTCTTCTGCCTAATAATTAAATCTTGAAAAAAGAGTGAGTGGTTTTAGAGTTGGGGAGACTAATGATACTGTTCATTTTATTTCGTATTTATGATTTTCCTTCTAGTGACCAATCTCACTAGACAAGATTTCTTTTTTTAATGAAGAACCAGGGTTATTTTTCTTATGTATATCTGGTTTAAGGGATTCCAACATACTGTTTCCAAACCCTACCTTAAAAGAAAAGATTCTTATTAGCCCTTTCTTCCTATTTGTGATACAATTTTGAGCTGATTTAGCTCTGTGTGTGTGTGTATGTGTGTGTGTGCACATGCGTGCATGTGTGTGTGCGTGTGTGTGCGCGCGCATGCGTGCGTGTGTGTGCGTGTGCGTGAGTGTGTGTGTGTGTGTGTGTGTGTGTGCATGTGTGATTCCTCCCATACCTGTGACCCTCCCTCATAAGACCAAGGCCATGGTTTTTAATCAGAAGTCAAGGGCAAGCATAGTACCTATCACCAACAGTTCCATTTCAAATATATTTCACTTTATCCTCCTAGAATCTTCTTTAAAATAATTCAGCAATCTTTGTAATTTAGACTTGTTAGTTTCAAGTAGGATTTCCAGTATTACTGGGCAATAATTCTGCTGGGAGTAATTATTTTCAGCATCTGACTTATCTCTAGGTAAGAGTTCTTGTCTCATCCTCCCTATGGTGGGGCTTGTCTGTACCACAGCCAGTGGTTGACTTCACTCCACTATCTCCTCAAAGATCCTTGAGCATTTATCTGCTCAGGGCTGTTGAGCTATTATTGCCTTTCTAGTTACTTGACTCAGGAATAGTCATGGCAGTGTATGTGGCTCTCTAGACAATATGCTTGTCTGTGCAGGGACATTTGGAAGCAAAAGCCAACATTATCCAAGGGGTCTAGAAACAGCAGAAGGCAGGACTTCTTATATTAGACTTTTCCTTCTTGGTGAAGAGGCACAACAGTGACTTCTTATGCCAAGGGCCACCCACAAAGTGAGGGGCTGATTGTTCTGTAGTTCTCTGGCCTTTATCAAAAAATGATAAGAATCTGAGGTGGTCTACCGGAGGCTGTGAAGGAAACAAGTTAACAAGTGCTGTTAACTCCAAAATTGCGGCTACCTCCATAGACCAAAGAACATTTCTACTGGCTCTAATTCTTTCTTTTTCAAAACATAGAAATGCTAAGAAAATGTGTTCTGCAAGTATTGTGAAAGATTTGTTGTAATGCATAACCCCTTTTGTTTCCAAGGGCTCTGAGGAAGACTACCAGCTGTGGGTCAGTTCCGGCAAAGGAGAAGCCCCGCGCCCACTCACTGGTTAAGTATCAGGGACAGTCTAAGATGGGATTGAGTAGGTTCAAAATCGTAGTCCAAGTCTCAAGGTAATGGTTGTTTTGTGTTAAGCTTAAAGACCCTTAAACGTGAAAATCATATGCAATATTCACTCATACATTTATCAGATAATTCCCAGGTACTTACTCTTTACCAGGCACTGATTACGTCGCCTTACTCCGTGGCTTATGGTCTAGTTGGGGAGAGAAATGCACAATTTTCTTCTCTATGTTTTTTTTTTTACTTGACAGAACTGTATTGAAAAATTTTCTCTATTTAATATTTACTTTCTTATGTACCCACCTCCTTAGGTATGAACACAAAATGGATTAGAATTTCTTTTTCCCATACATTTATTTTTCATATTTCAGTCTTGAATTCCACTTCCTAACTACTAAGTAGCTTCTATTTTGAGAATCCTCTAAAATCTAGTCATGTCTCTAAATCCAGATATAAATATGTACTGAACACCTGTCCTGTGTCCAGAAGTTTCTCAGCATCATAAAGAAACTGAGGAAATCACATTTAAACTCCTCAAGTCTTCACTAAGCCATCTGAATTCTATTGTTTCTCAAGCTTTTTCCAGCATTGTTCTTAAGCTTGTTGATAAACAGGTTGCACCTCTCCTAAAATAGTTATCAGAATGAGTGATCTAAAAAAATCTTTGGCTTAGCAAATTTGTTCAGTGTTTATCAAAAGTAGAAAAATTAAAACAAAAGGACAGGATCTGTAGCAGACCTTGAAGTCTAGTAATGTACAGAAATAGTGACAATGATTTCTGCTCGAAGTCTTAGAGCATTGCCTCTTACATGCATTTTTTATCCTTTTAATAATTCTGTGAAGCTATTACTCTTTTTCAAGTGATCTAAAGAATATTTTCAGGTGATCTGGAAATCTAAAGAAACAAATGTTTTCTATGAAACGTATATTCCCAGAGAGTCACCAAGTGCAAGGCTGAGGACAAAATCACCCCACCATTTCATGTTTTTGTATTAACATTGACACCTTTGCAAAGGTTGGTCAGCAATAAAAAGGAAAAAAAATTAAATACTTAAATATATTTATTTTAATAAAGTGCTTTGATTTAGATAAAACAAATATAGACAATAACTTTTGAGACTTAGAACAACCTCACACAGAAGGCGGCTCTGAGGAATCCAAAGAGCCTGTCATTCATAATGATCCTTAGCAGCATTCGAAATGCCTTTCTTAACATGCTCTCATTTCTCAATGGCACATTAGCTCCTGGCTATCTTGGTGATTTGGTTGTACTGCTGTCATAGAAGCTTCTTTTGCCTTAAAGGAGGGAAGTGACTGTGGTTCTCGTGAACCAAGCATTGGTGTTGTATCTGTGCCAGATGAAAAGGAGCAGCAGAAGCTCCCGTTACATCCAATAATATATCAGAAATGACAGAAAGAAAACTTTCATTCTATTCTTAAAAAATGGAATCCATATCACAGCACAGGGTCTTTTGAGAATGTTATGGAGAGGAAACAATTTAAAACAGAAAAGAGCAAAGCAAATCACTTGGCAGGCAACTGTCCATGGTTATGGGTGCGGTTTCCCAGTCTGTAAACACCATTTTGCACTGTGCTGCTGGGTTTCCAACACAGTGCAGCCTTCCCTCTGACCCTTGCCAGGCAGGCCAGCCCTCAGAGGGAGGGCGGCAGTGGGAGAGAATCACAAAGCATAAAGGCAACCCATCCCATCCCATCCCCCTTGAGTAGCTCCGGCTCTAGAGTTGACAAAAGGAAATGAAAAATCTGTTCAACTGATATTATGTGTGAGAAAATAGGGAACGTAGCAAATCTTAATACTATGTCCAATTGGGGTGCCTGTTTGGCTCAGTAGGTTAAGCATCTGACTTTGGCTCAGGTCATGATCTCGTGGTTCATGGGTTCGAGCACCAGATCAGGCTCTATGCTGCCAGCTCAGAGCCTGGAGCCTACTTTGGCTTCTGTGTGTGTGTCTCTCTCTGCCCCTCCCCTGCTCGTACTCTGTGTGTCCCTCTCTCTCAGGAAATAAAGAAACATTTAAAAATTAAAAAAAAATACTATATTCAATTGTTTAAAAAATATTAATCACCAATGTTTATTAATATATTTATTCTTATTCTTAATACGCTTGTGGGCAAGCATTTCACAAGATGCATATAAGACTCAGAGGGGTCAAGTAGTTTGCCTAAAATATGCATAACTAGTTAGTATCAAGGCAGAAACTAGGAGGCCTTAAATATTCTCAGGAAACATAGCAAAAGCCAACATCATGCAGACCAATGTACTAAGGAATCTGTGTATTCCAAGGAACATGCTTTTCTTTTCTCTTTTTAAAATTTTTTCTTTGAGCACCTGATTTTTGCCGTGTGTCCTCCATAAAGGGGTATATGGTGCTCACTCAGGAGAAGGCTCCCCAGGAGAAGAGCAGCATATACCAGTGTGATGCACACACTCACGGTAAGGTAGGTTTGACGACAGCCATCACCATCATCCTGAATTTACATTTAGATTTTCTCTATACAGGACATGAACATCCCTATGGAATTAAAATGAGCCATCTTCCATCTGCTCCGCTGCTGCCACAGGGACCAGAGGCCTCCATCTCTCCTTCTACCTGCCAGGAGCCCCTTTTTCCAAACGACAGGTTCCCAGAGATGCAAGACCAGTTCATCCTGAAGCCCAGGCATCCAGTGCAGAACCAGCAAGGGAGAGGTGAGCCCCTCCCTTCTCTTCCTTCCAGTGCCTTCTCCTAGCTCATATCTCCACTCTTGGACCTACATTCATGACACAGAGCATATTCTCCGTGTCGGGGTGGGGAGGAACAGTATAGTCAAGAACCCAATAGCCACCCAGAATCAGGCTTCGAGAAACTCCTAGAGGTCTGAAAGAAGATCGGATGCACTTCTAGGAAGGTCCTTTGTTTTACTTCTTCTATGCAGACGATTAGTCTTCTCTCTGTAACCCCAGAGCCTTTTCTACGTAGTTTTATGTGTGTACACAGCTGTGTCTTATGAGAGCACAAGCTCCTTAGGGCCTAGAAATATGTCTTCTCCATTTCAGAGTTTTGTCTAGTATCTCAGGCCATCACAGGAGGTGTGATGTCTAGACCGTGGGGCTTAAACACACCTGGAACAGAAGAACTTCATTGGAGTAAAGAGTATGGAATTGAATTGCATTTATTCTGGGCTTAGGCTGAAGTGGCCTTAAGTTCTAATTAGAACTGAACTCTCGGGGCTCCTGGGTGGCTCATCTGGGCATCTGACTTCAGCTCAGGTTATGATCTCACGGTTTGTGGGTTCGAGCCCCATGTTTGGCTCTATGATGACAGCTCAGAGCCTAGAGCCTGCTTCAGATTCTGTCTTCTTCTCTCTTTGCCTCTCCCCTACTTGTGTGTGCACTTGCCTGCACATGTGCTATCTCTCTCTCTCTCTCAAAAATAAATAAATATGTTTTAAAAATTAAAAAAAAAAAAGAACCAAACTCTCAATTCTATCCCCACTTTCCATGTCTGTTTCAGACTCATGTCAAGACTGGAGCTACATGATGTTTATGGTTGGGTCATTTTAATCTTCCTTCTTGTTGTTTTTTCCCTACCATTCTAATATTCCCTGTGTTGATATTTCTTTCTCTGATGAAAATGTGATATTAACCTGAAAAGTATTGGGGCCAAAATAGAAAGTATTTTTATTGTTATTACTGTTATGCTATAAGCTCAAAGTTTCAAAAATGTTATTTTTTAATATTCATACCCCAATTTGATCATTAGGAAATATAATCCAAATCTTGCCAGTACTGTTTAAGAAAGGATAGATTTCTATAAAGTTAGTTTGTTTAATCATTCCCATATTTTTCTAGTCGATAGAATATATATTTATTAGTCACAGAGGCAACATGAACTCTGACAGCAAATAATGTACATTATAAAAGGTAGGTCCAGCTACGCCTGAAAATGTTTTTGAGAAAGTATAGGACTTCTGATCTACTTGAATTTTTGTTTTTAAATGTTAATTTTGAGAGAGACAGAGTGCACACGAATGGGGGGGGCAGAAAGAAGGGGAGCGAGAGAATCATAGGCAGGGTCCACACTGTCATGCAGAGCCCTACATGAGCCTCGATCCCACAAACCATGAAATCATGACCTGAGCCAAAATGAAGAATCCAACAGTTAGCCATTCAGGCACCTCATCTACTTACTTTCTGTATATACTCATGGAGTAGGTAGATATATCACTTTGCATCCAGGGATATGGCACTCTTCTCAAAAGCATTCTTAATTAAAGCTCAATAATGGGATATATTTGGATAGTTTTAGAAATACTAACACTAGGGTAAGAGGAAAACCAGGCTGTATACCACACCCCAACTTCTATATTAACTTGTATCTTAAGCAAACATTTGTTAAGTTCTGATGTACAGGAATCTCCTTCTAGATTTAAGAATGTGTTTGTTTTCTTCCTTTTGCTCCTTTTAAAATATCAAGAGTATGACTTTTAGGGAAGGGAGAAAGAGCCTTAGTTAGGCAAAGTGGTGAATTTCTTCATGATTGCAAACATTCTAGAGGTTGCAAAATGAAATAGAGAAAGGGAGTGAGGTCTGCTTCATGGGGAAGAGACTGATTTCTAGACTGCCTTAGGCCCCTGTCAACAAGGAAATTAGTTTTGTCAAGGCTGCCATGAGCCAGGCCTTATGCTGAGTAATACCTTATATTTAGTTCAATGAGTTGTAGGTAGTGTCATTTATGTTAAATTTGAGCAAACCGAAGCTTAAAGACTTTTGAGCAACTTGTGTAAGTGGCAGAACCAGGATGCTTCCAGCTCTTAGATCGCGATCCCTCTGATGAAGCACCCTTGAGTGTTGCCACCCACATAGGTGACATGGCGATGCACGCACTAAGTCCCAGAAAAACCATTGGGTGGGTGTTTTAACGTTGCTCATCTGTTTATCCAAGTTTTAACTTGACTTCTCTCTTGATTTTTAAGGAATTCAGTCATTTAAGCAGGTTACTTAAGCAAATGTTAAGGTACCTTATAAGGAAAACATTCATAGCTGAGCAGTAGAAACTTTGAACTCAGCTTTTCCATTGCTGATCATCGTGCAGGCTCTGTGGCGCAATGGATAGCACATTGGACTTCTAGCGCGCACCCAGAGGAATCCATTGCTGATCACCTTTTCTTTGTGAAGCTCTTCTGCTGCATTCCTTTGATAGGGAGTGTTGGGTAACAAAATCATCTCTGATTGGCGGGGTGTCACAAGAAACACAGCCACCTGGGGGCACCTGGTGGCTCAGCTGGTTGGGCAGCTGACTTCTGCTCAGATGATCTCGCCATTCATGAATTTGAGCCCCGCTCCGTGTCTGGCCCCTGTGCTGACAGCCCAGAGCCTGTAGACTACTTTGGTTTCTGTGTCTCCCTCTCTCTCTGCCTCTCTCTCTCTCTCTCTCTCTCTCTCTCTCTCTGTCTCTGTCTCAAAAATAAATAAACATTAAAAATATTTTTAAAAAAGAAAGAAACACAGCCATCTGGATAATCTTCCTACATAGCCAACATGTAAAGACTACTTCCCAAGAACACTACCAGCAGAAAGTCATCCATGGGGATGGCTCAGGGTAGAGGATCCTCAGGCTGGCTGAGAAGTGGGGTCAGGTAGATTTGTGTCATGAGAGGCAGATCCTTTTCATCAGAGACAGGTGAGCATTCAGAAAACCAAAGAGGAAATCTAAGTCTGGGAGGAGAGTCACTGTGAAAGCAGATGATTACTAAACTCTGCTTGATCTGAATAGCCAATCTTTTTAGCTTTTAAAATTGGATCTGACACCTGAATCCACCAATCATACTTAACAATGAGGAACTAATACCTACAGGTTAAGTACCTCATGATGCAGTATAACAGGTAGTGAATGGCACTGGAAGTATTGACCCTGAGTTTGATCAAGTCTCCAGGTTTATCAGTTTGCAGGATATGGGGAAGAACACAGTAACGCCACAAGGATGCTATGAGCCAATTTCAGAATGTGGAGAATACTACGCAAATGACTCAGTTTCCCTATTCTAGCCATAGCAACAAGCATGCTGTAAAACAGAAATGCAGAAATTAAAGTTAAGAGAATTCAATTTCTACTACTACTATGACTACACTCACTTCTTCCTTAGATTCAAACAAGAAGACAGTTAAAAGAAGTTCTTTCTTAACCTGGGCCTTTCAGCGGGGCTCTAGATGGTTCCAGGACAGCCAGTGCACAGCACCACCTCCTGCAAAGCCAGGCCAGCTCTTCGGAGTTCCCCTCATGGACATCTGTGATAATGACAACCTGCCTTCTCCCATTCTGGTAGGTCTCATTTTGGCCTCTTGTTAACCTCTTGAGGAGGGGGAGCTCTGAGAAGCCAAGCACTCTCATCCAAATCTATATCCAAATGGAGAAATAATTAGTCAGCTCCTGGCTTTGGCTGAGAAGCTTTATTACTATTACTTCAAAAAATAAAATCTGATTCAGGGACTGCAGAGTCATGAGGCAAATACAACAGGAAAAGATAACTCTTGTCCATTCCACTTGTTCCCACAAAGACCCACGTAGGCCTGTTCAGACCAGTCAAGATGTGGACTCTGAATATCTGAGAGTCCACCTCATCTTTATATTCTCTTTTCATTGCCTTCCTGAACTCACAGTAGTCTCCTTCAGCTGAGTCTATTCAATTGTACAACTCAAAACATCTCATGAAGAATAACGATTCATTCTCTGGCAAATACGAATCTGTTAATCCTAACAGAATACATCAAATGAAAGCCACAGGGTTTGGCCTGTGTTATCTCAAACTGGTGTACTGAACTGTCAGTGTTAGCATTTACTGAGTGTCTAGGGTGTCTCTAAGCACTATTTTAGATGTAGGGAATGTTAGGCTAGATATGAAGTAATTTATGATGTTACTTATATGCTAGCTACTACCCCTGTCCCTACATTACAGCAAATTTAGGGGGTAGCTATGAATATCATCATCCCTACTTCACAAATGAATTAGAAAAGCCTCAGTAAAGAATGTATGTGCCCCAGGTCACACACCAGAAAATAGAGTTCAGATCCTTTGGATTACCTGACTCCAACTCCTATTATCTTTTTACACTGCAGATAGAGGACATGAAGGTACAGCAAAAGGCAATGAAACACTCATGGGAAGGGAATGTAATCAGAGAAGGAAGAGAGAGTTTTTGAGCCTAATTTTAAAAGAGGGAAAGAAGGAGAGGAAGTAGGAATGGAGTATTCAGTCACTTATGGAGGAATAAACAAATGGGAAATGAATGTGGTAAAGAGATTCCCACACATGGGGAACAGCATGTATGCAAGGGAACAATGAAAGAAGAATGCTTGGGTAGGAGAGAGAGGGTGATTCTACAAAGGCCTTGACACAGAGAATAACTTTTTAAAAGTATAAATTCACTGAAAAGAAAAATCTGATTAAAACAAGTGTTTAAGATGTTTCAGTGTATACTGTAAATATGTTTTTGTGTAGAAAATATGTTTAAAGATGCTGAAAAAAATCCATATATACTTTAGTCCTTTAAGCTCTAAAAACACTGTACCTTTGCATTCCCTAGCTCTTTCAAAAAAGAGGCAAGCTTATGTTCTGGGCTTATGGATATGAAATGCCATGTACTTTTCTTTTCTTTTCTTTCTATAGGATATGCTTTGCTTTATCAATCAAAAAGGGCCATTCACAGAAGGCATCTTCAGAAAATCAGCCAATATGAAATCATGCAGAATCCTGAAGGAGAAGCTAAATTCTGGGGACAAAGTGAACTTGGACAGTGAATCTGTTCTTGTGGTAGCATCTGTCTTAAAGGTAGGGAGAGCTCTAGCATTATCTACACATGAGTAACTGAAGCTCTGATGGGTGTCCTTCATCATGATTGCCCAAGAACCATCATAGGCATAATAGGTTAAGTATCTGACAAAATGAAAAACACATCAGAAAATCAAAATTTAAAGAAGCTACTTCAGGAATTAAAAGCCCCATATTTCATCACACACCACCCTCCCCACCTTCACTCCTGAAGACTCCATGCAAAATACTAATACTAGTGATAATAATAAATTTCAAAATATACACTTACACATACAGAATCTTTACTGAAGCAAACATCCTGCTTTTGATGACTTCCTCACCACCATCATAAAAATAAAGACAAAGTTTCAAAAAGAAAATTCATATTAAACATTTGAAAATAAGTATAAAAATTTACTATAGTAAGCAAGCATTTGCTTTATGATGTATCAAAAAAGGCTCAATGAGGCCACCAATATGTCTGCCACTTAATCATTCTTTCCCGTGTTTCTTAATGTCTTATGCTTTAAAAGCAGCATAGGAATGACTTCACAAGTTGTGCCTTCCACCTTACCATCTTTGTTAATATTTGCTATGTTTAATCTGCCATCCCAAGGTTATAACTACATAGTAACCATTTCCTGCCACATGCCTCTTCCTATAAATCTAACTTTTATTTTTTTTTAAAATAGTTTATTGTCAAATTAGTTTCCAAACAACACCCAGTGCTCTTCCGCACAAGTGCCCTCCTCCATCACCACCACCTCTATCCCCCCTTCCTCTCCCCTTCAACCCTCGGTTCATTTTCACTATTCAATAGTCTCTCAGGTTTTGCGTCCCTCTCTCTCTCTAACTCCCTTTCCCTCTTCCCCTCCCCCTGGTCCTCCATTAGGTTTCTCCTGTTCTCCTGTTATACCTATAAGTGCAAACATATGGTATCTGTCCTTCTCTGCCTGACTTAGTTCGCTTAGCATGACGCCCTCGAGGTCCATCCACTTTCCTACAAATGGCCATATTTCATTCTTTCTCATTGCCATGTAATACTCCATTGTGTATATATACCACATCTTCTTGATCCACTCATCAGGTGATGGCATTTAGGCTCTCAAATGTACGGCCAATTAATTTCTGACAAAGCAGGAAAGAGTATCCAATGGAAAAAAGACTGCCTCTTTAGCAGGTGGTGCTGGGAGAACTGGACAGCAACATGCAGAAGAATGAAACTAGACCACTTTCTTACACTGTACACAAAAATAAACTCAAAATGGATGAAGGACCTGAATGTGAGACAGGAAACCATCAAAACCCTCGAGGAGAAAGTAGGAAAAAACCTCCTAGACCTCCAC
>NC_043700.1:98301869-98351312 GCF_006229205.1 Suricata suricatta
GACTATATAGATGCTGGTGAGGGTGTGGAGAGACGGGCACCCTCCTACTTTGTTATTGGGAATATAAACTGGTGCAGCCACTCTGGAAAACAGTGTGGAGGTTCCTCAAAAAACTATCCATAGAACTCCCCTATGACCCAGCAATAGCACTGCTGGGGATTTACCCAAGGGATACAGAAATGCTGATGCAAAGGGGCACATGTACCCCAATGTTCATAGCAGCACTGTCAACAATAGCCAAATCATGGAAAGAGCCTAAATCTAACTTTTAATGTCGGTGCAACAGACAAAATTAGTTTGGAATTCTGAAAATTCAATAGATTTTTGATTAATTTTGAAATTATACAACTAAATCACAAGTACCCAGTTACATTTCTATATGGGCAATAACAGAACAGAGAAAGAATTTAATGAATTCATCTCAACTCTTGTTAACAGCTCTGAACAAGAATATGTTAATGTAGTAATGACTATAAACAGGTTATTAAAGTTATATTAGAATCTCAGTCACATTTGATCTTTCCTTGTCCCCCATTAATGTTTGACCACATAATAAGTAGAAATAGTCCATAATTATTTAGTTGACTACAACTACCCTGGGGCCATAGTAATATACACCGGTAATAATATACATAGAGGCATCAAGAAACAGGGGAAAGAATGATGATATATCAGGTATGCAAATAGCAAGATGAGTGTTGCCCTCTGTAATATACACACATGGAATTGATTTTCTAGCAAGAGTTTGGAGATGCTTTCCTATTTCCGTGTTGTAAGCACAGCCTAGGAAGAGGGTGGCCACTTGTGGATATGATTCATAGACATTTCTAAAGTTTTTCTTCCTAAAGTTGACTGATCTTGGTGGAGAATCGGACTTTACAACATTGAGCTTCTTAATATCATGTCAAACTAACTGGAGAATTGGCTTAAACTGGAAAGGAATATATCATTAGGATCCCAATGAGTTTTCCATTAGCCTGTCTACTTTTATACAGTTAAGAAAAGGAAGAATGAAGCAAGTCTGAGAGTAGCATTCTCCCAAGGAGCACATACACCTCAAGTCAGAAGACTCAGTTCTTTTCTGATGTGTGTGCAAGAGCACACATGTGTATTTTGTTTCAGGACTTTTCTTGCTAGAATGAAGAGCTAGCACTAAAGTAAACAAGTCTAAAGTAAACAAGCAAAAATGGGTCCGTGTATTTTTGTCCAAAAAGCTAACAGAATTTAAGATGGTCTATCTCCAGGCCTTGTTAGATTGTAGTAGTTTGCTAAAATATAAACAAAGAGTAAATTGCAGGTAATGGAAGGGAGCTTTATCTTCATTTCTACCAAAGCCTGGGCTCTGCTTTTATGCCCTTAAGTTTTAGTTGGGAAAAATCCAAGGAGTCCTTGTGTGTGTGCAAGTCAATGGAGAGTGAGAACCGAGGTCTGTGTGTCACAGTTTGGGTATCTCTGAAGGAAGTGGGGACTGAAATGAATTTTTCAACTGTTTCCTCTGTAATTTTTTTCGATATATATATTTCTATAAGAATTATATGTATGTATGTGTGTGTATATATATGTGTGTGTATATATGTGTGTGTGTGTGTATATATGTGTATATATATATACATATATATATGTTTTTATCTACATAAGGATTTTCTTCAAAATATACAAGGAAGTGTATTTTCATCCGATCTCTATGACAAATGGCTTGGTGTTGCTGATCAAGAGAATGAGGAGGAGAAAGTAACCGCAGCCCAGAGGTAATGATGTAGTCATTATGCTGGGTATTTCTCAAATTACAACCAATATACTATTAGGAAAATATTGGCTTGTAGTTTGTTGCTTTATCTACTAAAATAATGCCAAAGAGTTTCAATTCTTCACACCCATGGAAGCCAGCTTAAAAACAGAGGCATGCCCTACTGCTGTTATTGAATTATTATTTTCCCCCTGATCTTATTTATCTGGAATCCTTGACCATGTTACACCTTCTGAACAGATGAAACTGGTAGACAAAATCAACTGCTAGTGGTTCAACGTTCAGTATGTCAAACATTTAACTAGCCAGGGAAATTTTTATCTGGTCCAGAAACTGAAATCAGTGAAACATTTTTGTATACATTCATGCCTGGCACTCTGGCACAACAGTGGGTTGTGTTCTAGATACACAAAGAAGTATTCTGTTCCCCGTCTCTATATTTCCAACTTCCTAAGTGAAATGACTTGCCTTATTTAAAAGTGCATTTTTCTAACTTTAGGCTTTTAGACCAGCTGCCAAGAGTGAATGTCGTCCTCTTGCGATACCTTTTCGGAGTGTTATACAACATTGAGCAGCATTCCTCACTCAACAAGATGACAGCTTACAATTTATCAGTGTGTATTGCCCCAAGCATTCTTTGTTCTTCTAATTCCTGCAGCTCGGAATTAGAAAGCAACCTCATAAAAAAGGTAATGAGAGCTCTTATTTTTATCCTCTGTTGGGTAGAATCCCTACTTTGAACCTGAAATTTGCAGTAGCAACTCTGATGGATCAGTGCACGTGTTCATTATGCTGCTCTGAAGTGGCAGAGGGCTTTAGCCTGCTGTGAGCGGTGGGGGTGGGGGCGGGGTTGGGGTGGAGGGCGGGTATAGCAAGGCGTGTGAAGCGGCAAACTCAGAGCAGTTGAGTGGCTTCTTACCCATCCAGGAAACTAAACACTAGATCGCCTGAACAAACCAGAGAGGAGTGGTATGATACAATAGAAAGAGCCTGGGCTTTGGAGTTTGGCAAGTCAAGGTTCAACTCTCAGCCTAATCCCTGAGGGACACGTAACCTAGGGCAAAGCCACGGTTTCCTCAGTATATGATGGTGACCACACGTAGCTCCTCTGCTCATTACTGGCACATCCTAGGTGGCTTGGTCAACATAAGCACCCACAACTTCAAATACATTGGCCTTCTTCGGCCAGTTGTGGCTCATTTGGAAAAATACGTGGCTATTATCTTGTCTCTGCTATGTCATAGTAAACTAGTAAAAGATTCCAGAATATCCTAAATAGAGCCACAGCATGCTTAAAAAGATCACAGCTCTACTCCAAACTCACTCAGAAAGCCAGCGTGAGGCAAGGTGATGCATGACGAGGTACTGCAGTTAGACAGACAGACATGTTTTCTCTCCAGCTGCATGGGTTTTCCTTCACACAAAAAAAAAAACCCACAGGAACCATTGCTTCCTAAGTTTAAGATACTTCTTCATTTAAGAAGTGAATTTCATAAGTTTTTATCTATGCTTTATTTAAAAAAAATTTTAGGGTTTATTTATTTATTTTGAGAGAGAGAGCAGGGAAGGGGCAAAGAGAGAGAGGGAGAGAGAGAATCCCAAACAGGCTACTCACTGTCAGCTCAGAGCCTGACTGGGGCTCAAGCCCATGAACTGACATAAGATTGTGACGTTTGACTGAGCCACTCAGGCTTCCCTATCTGTTTTTATGAATTTTAGTAAGATGTTATATGTCAGTTATAGCTCAATAAAACTGGAAACAGTTTTTTAAAAAAATAAAATTTAATAAGGTGGGATACTTTGAATATTATCTTAGTTTTCAAGATGTAACCATTGATATCAAAATGTTAGCTATTAAACTAGGCCACAAATTATAACTTTAGTCAACTTTTCAACAGTATTTTAAAATCTGTACCTAAATTATATTGGAAAGTATCACAGTTATTTCTTAGCGAACTCTGGTTTCTATATATTTTTATCAACTCGGAATTTTTCCTTAGAATTCTTTCACATTTTTTGTTACATCATATACAAAATGTGATTTGTAACTATGCCATATGAAAAAAAGTGCCTCATTTTTGCCTTCTTGTGTTATAGATTTCTGTTGTACAATTTCTCATTGAAAACTGCCTCCAGATATTTGGAGAAGACATTTCTTCCCTCTTGGGAGAGAGCTCACCGAGCTGTGATAGCAGCAACAACGCTGCAGGTACCGTGAATAATTTAATTGGCTTTGTGAGAAGCAGACAGCAAGGTTGTCAGGGGTCATGGGAGATGCTAGACGGTGCTGTTCTGGCGCCCAGAGCACATCCCCAGGGCAATGATTTCCATCTGCTCCTCCTTCTGAAGGCTGGGTCACAGGTCAAGGGAGGTCTCACCCTGTTGTGAGACCAAAGAAAAAATAAGATGAGTCTCTGACTTCAAGAAGTTTCTAGTGTAGATCATAGCAGCATTAGAAGACATGATGGGATTGTTTCAAACAAAATTTTAAATGGGTCCCACATATATATTATATTTTATATATATGTAGTTATATATAATATATAATTATGTATTTATATTTATGATACATAAATATTTATATATGATACATATACAATGTAATTTAAATTTACATATACATAATAAATATGTAATATTTACATATATATAAAATAGATGTGCTCTAAGGGGCCCAGAGCACTGCTTGTTTTATTCCCTCCTCTCTCCTTTTCCTGCTCAGTTGTCTCTGAGACACCACAGGATTCCAGTGCTCTTTGAAACAACTTGAAAAGAACTGGCATCATTGAGAGAAAAGGACTTGATTTGATGCCAAACAACCTTTCCAGAGTATAAATTCTTGTGCCCCTGTTTACCAGCTATGTTACCTTTGGCTAATTATACTAGCTCAATATCAGTTTATTCATCTTTAAAATGTGGATGGGGGCCCCTGGGTGGCTCAGTTGGTTGAGTGTCCAACATTGGCTCGGATCATGACCTAGTGGTTTGTGAGTTCGAGCCTCACGTCGGACTCTCTACAGTCAGCTTGTCCGCACAGCTCTCCCAAAAATAAAGTAAATATTTAAAATAAAAAAGTGTGGATGAAAATAATGTCTGAATTCTAGAATTGTTGTACAGATATTAAGATAATGATGCAAAATAAACTTGTAAAAAAGCAATTCATAGGGCTAGGGGACTTTTCCTTGAGACTAGAGCTAGTATTATTTGAGCCTAGCAAGTCACAGCTTCTTGGCAGAAGTCCATTTTATAAGACTGCTTATATTTATATTTACATGTATATATTTCCTATATTTCTTCAGGAAAATACATGTCATAAGGAATTAAGATGAGTCTAGTGTCAGGTCTGAGAACATATTTATATAAGACAACTGTGTGTTTTTTATTTCATAAGCGGCAGAACAACAACCTCTTGCATCCATGCCCGTGAGTGTGATAGTGATTTACAAAAAGGTACAACTGCAGGATGATACCAAGACCCCGTCTGGCACGGATCCACCTAGCTACCTGTCTACAGTTTTCTAAGTCGCTGAAGACTAGAATCTCCATAATGACACTGATCCTTCCTTTGCCTTTATTCCTACAAAATAGGAAATATAAAGAACTCTTTTTCCAATGAACGAAAAATAAGCCCCTTCCAAGGTCCCAGTTTATCCCATTTGAGTTTTTCTTTTCCGTGGTCCCATTTATCCCTATTGAGGTCAGATTCCCACAAAATATATCTTCTGTCTTCAATGCCTACCACATCATATTATATATTTTCGTATGGTTTTGTGTTGTTTATTTTTATATTTATGGAATAAAAAATCATTCCATAACTCAGTGGGTAAGATGACTGTTTTATTTGCTTATGATTCATATCAACACGTCAGTGAATGCTCATCTGAGCAGTTCTGTCTCCACTAAGGTCACTTGTCCACTTGCAGTAAGCTTGTAGTTCATCTGGAGCTAACTTATGTGTCTGTATGTTGGTGTTGGCTCTAACGTGGTCCCCATGTCTTCAACAAGCTAGCCTGGCATTCAAATGATAGAAGGCAAGCTTCCAAGAGCAAGAAGCTAATGTGGGAGAGGACTGTGCAAAGAACCATGTGAAAGACAACAATTTACAAGACAAGGAGGCATTCATTATTTATTGAGATCACCGTGATCATCAAAACTCAAGGCAGTACCACCAACACACATCTTTTAAACAATTCTGTACACCAGCATTTCTTAAAGGGTATTCTAAGTGTAGTAGGAGAATCTTTGAAATAATAACTGATTTTTACCTCAAGTACTCATTGCCTCTATCCTTCCCCTTGTCCCAAGCCGTCTGAAGAGACAACTAAATCACTTCCTCAGGGAATAGAACTCAAGCAGAATATGAGGAAAAGGGAGCTCTTTGTTTCTTATGAAATTTTAAAAATTTAGTTTTCTAGGAAACAAAAATTATTCATGGCATAAAGTAAAATATTTGGGTAGAAATCTCATGGGAAAAGCCCCAAACCATTAAATACATGGACATCAGCCCAATTTATTAGAAACCTAAAGAAATCAGGAAGCCCTCATAGAATACCTAAATGACATGACAAGAAAGATTGGTCCCACACAGAGTTTCTTGTATCTCAACATTGAACAGATCAGAAAGTAGAAGTATTTCCATCAATTTCACAATACTATAGAAGAAATAGAAAGAACCACTGGGTTTGAAAGAAATGGCTCAGCAACAGTATAGACCAATTCTCCAGGACCAGATAGCAATTAGGATATTTCAGCTGATACTAGCACACACAAATGACACTGAGCACCAGATTTGCACTGCCTCACCATTTCACAGACTACTAGCACCTTGGCACTGGAAGACCCAAGAATATAGACTGCCATGGAAGAAATGAAGAGATCCTGAATTTTTACCAATCTGGGAACAAAGGATGAAACTAGACATCAACTGAGTTATTTAAAAATGCAGAGCTGTACATTTCTGTAACACATGTCAGTGTATAGACCAAGATTGGTACCAACACATATAAAATATTGATCCATGCATTGTTTTCCTAGAAAGGGTTATTTGGCCAAATAGGTTTGGGAAACGATATATTTTCCTTTTGGAAGTCAAATGCTCTATAACATATTAAACTCTTAGAGCAAACGCACAGTAAAAAAAAAAAAAAACAGTATTTTCCACATTTACTTGATAGTACTTGACCCTTTTGGAGTAACTCCATTAATTAATGATCCTGGGAACATAAATTAGTAAACACTGCTCTGGAGTCACCTGTGTGACTCAGTTGATTGAGTGTCAACTCTTGATTTCAGCTCAGGTCATGATCTCACGGTCGTGGGATTTAGCCCTGCATCAAGCTCTGCACTAAGCGTGGAGCTTGCTTGGAATTCTGTCCCTCCCTCTCTCTCTGCTCCTTACCCCATCACATGCTCTCTTTCTCTCAAAATAAACATTAAAAAATAAATAAACATTTCTCTGAATTTATTTCTCCTTGTCATAGATTGTATCATTTCACTCATCTAAGAAACCATCAATGAACTTCAAATGATCTTTGGATATTTTTTTTTTACAGAAAAGTGTTTTTTTAAAGAGCCTCCATAATGTAACCTACTCTAGTAATCAATTTTGTCTTCACTCTTTCCCAGCATAGATCCTTTGCTTTACTAGGTCAGACACTTCACTGGTCCCTGAAAAAGTCACACTCATTTTTCTAATTGTAATTCTCACCTCTCCTTTGTCTCTGCATGTCCCCACACTAGCTAAGTAGCCATTTGGATTCTCCATTCCCAGAGATTTCACAAAGCCTTCCTGATCTCAAATTAGTTTTTCTTTTATAACACATGAGCACGACTACATTGGCTCATATGCTGCTTTGCACCATCAGGAATTATGCTGGTATGTTCATACATTATCCAGCCAATCCAAATTCCTGTGGTAAACAATTGTATCTTGTGTTAGTTTTATATTCATTTTAGGGGCACCTGAGTGGCTCAGTTGGTTAAATGTCTGACTCTTGATTTCGGCTCAGGTTATGATCTTATGGTTCGTGAGACTGAGCCCCACATCAGACTCTGTGCTGAGTGTGCAGCCTGCTTAGGGTTCACTCTCCTCCCTCTCTCTTTGTCCCTCTCCTGCTCATGCTCTCTCAAAAATAAAAATAAATATTATATTACTTTTTTAAAGTTTATTTATTTTGAGAGAGTGGGAGTGTGCACATGTGCACAGGGAGAAAGAGAGACAGAATCCCAAGCAGGCTCTGCACTATCAGGACAGAATCCAGTTCAGGGCTTAAACTCACAAACTGTGAGATTATGACCCAAGCTGAAATCAAAAGTCAGATGCTTAACTGACTAAGCCACTCAGGTGCCCAACATTATATTACTTTTAATGCCTAGGTATATGTCTACTCAACAAATGAATGAATGAATATGTTCAATTTTCTACGGGTATAGAGATTTTACATTGGTAACAATTGCAAAATTTTAAACTGAAGATATGACTTCATAGTCCTACTTGCAAGTTCTGGGATCTACTATTTTCATTCATTATGCAAAAGAATGTGATATTGGTGTGATATATTTGAGAATAATTGCATGTTTGTATGAAATCTCTTTTAAACATCAACTATCCAGAATAAAAGGGGCAAAAACCATGGCTAGGTAAGGCATCTGTGAGTTTTTTAATCCCAGGAAGGCATAAAAAATTGAAAAGAGATACAAACAACAGGAGGTAAAGAAAAGCTGAAATTTAACTGACTGGTTAAGTGTAACTCATAGAGGAGATTCTTAACATGGGAAAATAGTTCATAAAGTTGGTTTTTCCCTCAGGGTACTCAAGCCTAATATCTCTCTGAGAACAGCAATTTATTTCTTAATTTTGAGGAAAGATCCAAGGATCTCTGATAAACTATAAAAGGACCTAACTGCCTAATCTAGAATGAGTACAAGGCAATTCGATTTCTGGTATGGGCTTTTACCATATCTGGAAGTAAGATTTGTGTCATCATTAGTCAGTCTGCACTTAGTGATGTAATTAAGGTTAAACATCTCCAAAAGTAAAATAAAGGCAATTAGGATGACTATATGATTCCAGGAAGAAAACTACTCACAGGCCACCAATATCAGAATATGAATTCTTATGGTAGTCAGGGTTAATTATCATGATAAACTAAGTGGAATATATATAAAATCACTCAATTTTTATTCCACAAAAGCAACGGGTAAGAGTTCAGTGAATGGAGTATATATCAGTACGAGAAGCCACCTTGTTTTAGCAAACACTGAGCAAGGCCTTTTATATTTTTCTGTAATTCTCTCCATGCTAGCTGAATCATCCAGTAAATACTCAAAAGATTGATTGATGGTGGATGGTGACTCTCTTTTCCAGTTTTGTTTTGCCTATCCATAGCATAATTGGTGCTAAGAAAAAAATTGGCTTCTTTATGGCCATGGGCCTAAATATCGGTATTAATTTGGTTGGC
The DNA here is from genome assembly GCF_006229205.1 of Suricata suricatta. NCBI lineage: Eukaryota > Metazoa > Chordata > Mammalia > Carnivora > Herpestidae > Suricata > Suricata suricatta. The sequence continues at coordinate 98,311,077 of NC_043700.1, forward strand.
TTATTTTTTTAAAGAATGAAATCATTCTTTTGTCAAGTAAAAGCAATGACTAGAAAACCAAATTTTTACAAAATAATTTCCAAAATAATTTCCAAAATAATTTCCAAAAATGGAAAAAGAGAAACTGCTTTCTAAGAATGGGAGTTTTTCCAAAATGTAAAATTATAAAAACCCCAACAACACTATCTTCAGGATAATGGTTATCTCTGTGGAAGGAAGGGAAAGAATGGGCTAGAGGAAAGGTGAAAAAGAAACTTCAAGCACACATAATATTAATTTACTTTTTAATATAATTTATTGTCAAACTGGCTAACATACAATTTCTTGAGACATTTGAAAATGCTAACATTTTGCCATGTGCTTCACATTTCTTAAGAAAATGTTATAGGTAACTTTATTATATAAATATCCACAGCATACCCATGCATACACACATGCGCACACACACACACACACACACACAATTTGTAAATATAAACATACAAAACATTGTGAAATAAATAAGTAAACTACAGAAATTCTCATCATTCAAGACTTTTCTTTTTAACTTGTTCTTGTGATTTCTCTTTACTGATATATGCTGACCTGGTTCGCCCAGTCTAGTTGCTGAACGGTAGTAGTATTCCACTCTGTGAGAATGCACTTATGTATGTACACACCTATTTTTATCAAACTTACTAGAGGCTTGCCTAGTTTATTAGCTTTCAAAGAAATAGATTTTTAAAATTATCTCAGATGTTTTTCCTAAGCCATTAATTTGTGTTATGTTTTTATAATTTTGTTGCTTCAACTTTGTTTTGATTCCTTCATCTAGCTTCTTGAATTAAATACTAGCTCATTTACTTGTAGTAAATATTTTTAAGACTGTTCATAACTTCTAAGTACTGACTGCTTTAGCTACATGTCACGAATTTATTTTTAGTATTTTAGTTTTTTGATAAAACTATTAGTTTACAATTTTCCTTGTGAAGTATTTTTAACCCATTCATTGTTTAAGCTTTTGAGGGTTTTTTTTTTCAGTTTTTCTAATGTGTGGGATATTGATTACTATTTTTAATAATTAATTTCTTTTTTTAAATTTCAACAGTTTTTTTTAATTTGGGGGGAGGAACAGAGAGAGAGGGAGACAGAGGATCTGAAAGCAGGCTCTGGGCTGTCAGCACAGAGCCCAATGCAGGGCTGGAACCCACAAGCTCTGAGATCATGAGCTGAGCTGAACTCAGACGCTCAACTAACTGAGCCACTCAGGCACCCTTGTAATAATTAATTTCTAATTCAATTGCATAGTAATCAAATAATATGGTTTGAATAATTTTGACTCTTTGTGACTGAATTATACAGTTAATTTTATAAATATTTAAAGTGTTGCATGGACACTCTAGGAGAATATATATTCTCTGTTATGTTCTCTTTTGAGTGCAGGGATATGTAAATTCACAATTATGTTATATGTGTTACTCAAATTCTCTATATACTCTCCAAATGTGTGGTTTCTAAGAGAGGCATTGAATTTGGCCATTATGCTTATATGAACTTTTCAATTTTTTTGCAATTCTGAGATTTTGGAGTTGTTGGATTTTGGTGTTTTATAGTTTAAGTCTATGTTGTTAAATACATACAAATTTATAATTCTTATAACCTTTTCATAAATTGTAGCTTATTTGATTTATTTATATTAATGGTTTGACTCCATATTCTATTTTGACAGATATTGTTGTGACAGCTCTTTTTAGGTTCATATTCTTAGTATATTTTTTTCTTTTCCTTTTTATATGTTCTGCTTTGAGGTGTGTGTGTGTGTACATGTGCATATGTGTGTGTGTAGCAGTGTTTCTTACAAGCAGCTATGACTTTTTTTTATATCCATACTGAAAATTTCTGATTTTTAAAAGTCATTTAACCTATTTACATTTATTGTCATTATAATGCACTTGGAGTTACACTGACCACCTTATTTTGTTTTTAAGTTTATTAATTTATTTTGAGAGAGAGAGAGCACAAGTGGGGAAGGGTCAGAGAGAGAGAGGGAGAGAGAGAGTCCCAAGCAGGCCCCACACTGTTAGTACAGAGCCCACCCAGGGCTCAATCTCACAAACCGTGAGATCGTGACCTGAGTCAAAATCAAGACTTGGACACTTAACTGACTGAGGCACTCAGGCACCCCAGTAACCACCTTATTTTATATTTTTGTTTCATCCGAGATTTCTCCTGGTTTCTTTTTTCTTCCTTTCTTAATTTTTGTTGATTTGGTAAGTTATAGTTTAATACTTTATCAATTTTTATTTATATATATTACAATTTCTCAACCATTATCTCTTTTACTATGTTGCTCCAATATTCCTCTATTATCTCTGCCAGAATCCTATTAAAATTTTATGAAACAATTAGTCTCAAAAAATGCTCCATATAAGCAACTTTTTCCACTTTTCTCTTTATGCTGCTTCCTGGGTAAAATTCTTCATTCTGTCTTCCATTTTATTAATTCTCTAACTTTGGTCATTCTAGAATTTATTCTTTCAGTTTCATGTCTTTTTCTTCTTTTTTTTCTTCGTGCCTATATGTTTTCTGGGATTACTAATTAGATCTTTTTCCTATTCAGAGTGTTTTATATCTTTTCAATATAGATCATTCATTTGTTCTCCTCTCTGACTTTGGTACCAAGAAGTGGGGTGCTGCTGTGATAAATACCTAAAAATGTCAAAGAAGCTTTAGAAGTGCGTAATGGGTAGAGGCTGGAGGAGTTTGGGTGGGCATTCTGGAAAAAGACCACACTGCTGTGAAGAGACTATTGGTAGAAATATAGATGTTGAAGGTGATTCTGTTAAGTGTTCAGAAGTAAAAGTGGAGAGCTCCAGTGATGGTCTTTATCTTCTTAGAGAATACATAACTAATCAGAAACAGAATGTTAAGAATATGGATTTTGACGGTCTTTCCGTGAGATCTCCAAAGCAAACAAGAAATGTGTTACTGGAAACTGAAAGAAAGAAGGTCCTTGTTATAAAGTGACAAAGAACTTGGCTGAACTAGTGTTCCAGTATTTTGTGGAAGGTCAAACTTGTAAGCAATACATTTGAGTATTTACCTGAGGAGATTTCTCAGGAAAGTTTTAAAAAAGACAGGTTCCTCCTGAATGCTTAAAATAAAATGCAAGAAAAGAGAAATGAGTTAAGAAGGTACTAGGCAGAAACTAATCAGAACTTGAAGATGTGGAAAATTCCCATTTCCTCAGATCAGTTTATCATTTCCATTCCTGCACTGCGCTCATGCTGTTGCCGCTCTGAGATGGCTCCTTCTTGTCCTCTTCCCAGTCCAAACCCAACCTATCTAGTGTCTGCTTCCCCACAAAGTCTGTCCTGATTTGGTCAGTCATGATGCCATTTCCTCTTGTGAATATCTATAGCCTTGTAATCATTTTCATGTAACTTTTATGAAATGTAGTCTTTAAGGCATGACTTTTCTTTTAATTTTACATTTTCTGAAATTGAAGTGGCCCTCTCTCTAGGCATATATGTATATGTTTTCCAGCAATTCTTTGTCCACCCCTCAATGCTTTTACATGGATAACAAATGTATAATCCATAGATTCTAGAAAATGAGGAAGCAGGACATCTTGACTTCTCAGTGGTTCTCAGGTGGTCTTCCATGGCGCTTTTGGAGCAACCAACAGATGACTGATGTGGTGGGAGATTTAAGTAAACCAGAGGAGACCTGCTCTGGTCATTCCTACAACTTTCAACAAGCAGATCAACTCTTTTTTTCCATAAATTTTGCTTTATTATTTATGAATCTGAACAAAAGGTTTTGTGAACCTGAAAATATTAGCATAAATGTGTAGTACAGTTTAGCTTTGCCTCTCTCGTTAGACCGCAGGATTCTGCACCCACCCAAAGGGACCGGCAGAGTTATGGCTAGATAACTGGGTCAGCTTGTTCCTGATTGGTTTGTACCATGCAGACTACATCCACAGTGATCATTCCTCTTCAGCTTTTCAAACAACCCTGTGCCAGTCTCCTAAATGTTAGTTCCTGTCTGTGTCCTCATTTTCTTAAAAAATGTTGCCTTAAGCCTCCCAGAATAAACATGAATTATAGCTGTAGCATGTCTTTATAGATGGCAAATTTTAAATTTCTTTCCAAAGCACATACATAGATTTTAAATGTTTATAATTTAAGATCAGAAGGTATTATCCTTCAGATAAAGTTAGAATTTGGAAGGAAAAAAACACAACTTTTATTTAGAAACTGTTATCTTGAACATAAAATTTTGTTCCTGCAGAATTTCAAGTTATACACTTAGTTTAGATGCAAGAAGTAAATGTTGGAAAACTGGAAGCAGGTGAGATTTGAAAAGACTACACTGTGAGTGAATTTACACTGTTATCTACCCCCCCCCCCCCTGTTATTGGGAAAGGCAGGGAGAGAAGGAGAGAGAGAACACGTGTATATTTGTTGTAAGAAACTGGCTCACACACTCATGGAGACTGGCAGGACAAACTGGCAGGCTAGAAATTCAAGTAAGAGTTGATGGTATGGTCTTGAGCCTAAATTCCACAGGCTTATCAGGAAGATGAGAAATCCAGGCAGGATTTCCATGTTGAAGCTGAATTACTTCCCTGGGAAACAAGTCTCTGCTCTTCAGACCTTCAGCTGATTAGATAAATCTCACCCACACTAAGGAGGGTAATCTGATTTACTCAAAGCCTATTAATTTAAATGTTAATCACATCTAAAAGTTACCGTCATAGCAACATCTAGACTCAGGTTTGACGAAACTACCGGACACCATGGCCGAGGCAGGTTGACACATAAAATTAACCCTCACAGCATCTTATTACCTATTAAGCTCTGCTTTCTCACATCTTTTCTTTGGTCAGCTCTACTCATTTTCACCTTACTCCACCAAATAAAATGCAAAGGATCTCAGCTTTGTAAGAGTCTTCAGTTTACTGCAGACGTGAAATCCCTGAACGAATTAAGATTTTGGAGAACTCTCTAGATAACACCACCACAGAGACCAAATCCCCGGCCACTTTGTGTGTCAGAGGCTTTCCTGCGTGGTGGGCCTGGTAGAGAGACACACCTCGTTTTTAAGAAAATGAGGACACAGACAGGAAATCTGCCTGTGAGGCAGGTTGGTACAAATGTTAATGTTAATACAGATTTGTCAATGAGTTGACGTTATGGATGGTGTATCATTTGTGTCATTATTGCCAGAAGTAAATTTTTGTGAAGTCGTTAAAGCAATCCTTTGGCCAGATACTTTATGTCAAGACTGATGGGGAGTGGGAAAGTAAGGGCGGAGCCGAACTGCTCTCTCATCCTACATTTGGAATCGCCGTTGTCATCTCAGACTTATTTAGAGCAGAACCGAGGTTTGCTGCACATTTCAAGCTTTCGAAATGACATTTGAATACATTCAAATGAGTGCAAATGACTGTATGAAGTAAGCGCTAAAAATGTGATTAACCAGTGCTATGCCTTATGAACTCTTGCTTGTTTTTCTTCTAGCACCACGGTAACAATAAAACTTATTTGCAGAGTTCCTGGCAGTTTAAAAGCAGCAAGTATGCACTTCCACATTTGATTTTTCCTCCAAAAAGCATGATGGCCAGAATATTGTTGTTCTACACACATGAAACTGGGGATTCAGAATTTAGATGTCACTAGTTGAAGGACAAATAATAAATACTGCGGTCTAAATGAGATCACAGCTTTTTCCACGACATCACCTAGTCTGTTAAGCATTCTTAACTGCTCTTCTGGGAAATAAAAATCATTACGTTTCTAGAGTAAATTATGAGCCAATAGCCCTGAACTACTTGTTTTTAGAGGTCAGGGTTCTTATACAGGAAAAAAAGCGCAACTATTTCAAGCATTCCTATGAAATCCTCTTACTGTGAAGAGCCAGAGAAAAAAGTTAAATTTACATGAATCTCATTGATTTAAAATGTAACATTAAAAAAAAAAAACAAGAAAAAAGAACTAGTGTTTTTCAGTTATGATAATAAAGGAAGTAATTTTCTTTTGTGCCTGGTAATTACATTGGAAAACAACAGCAACAAAAAACCTGCAACTCAAATTTAACTGGATCTTTGAAGAAGTGAAGCGGGGAGGAGATTCATTTGCGGATTCTGAAGGCCAGCTTGATCTTTCCTTCTTTCCCAGAGATCAAAAGATTTATTGTTACTTGAGAAGGAAAGCAGAATTCAACTATGAATGAGAAGGATGACGCTGGGAACAGAGTATCTGCCTTTTCAATACTTCCTAATTGGGTATCCTGTCTCCAAGTAGATATTATTTTAATTGATTCTTCAAAATCTTAATTCCAGTAATTAAGCTATTCAGACATCGGAAGGATGTTAACAAAGTCCAATAGGAGCAACAAGATTCAAAGTCATTGCAAATGACTAAAGTGGCAAAGAGGAATGGAGGAAGGAACTGGAAAAGAGGCGACTTCTTCCTGACCCTCCAAGGTTAATCCGCAATGCCTCACATGAGTTCATTTATCGTTCACAGGCCAGACAAAGGTCTCAGAAATCTCAGAACTCGTTCTCTTCATATAAATCCATCCTTCGTTTTAGGCACAAAACCTGATTATTCCCATTCTGTCTTCATCAGCACCATGACTTCTGGGCCCTACCCAACTCAGGGAATTTGCTGACTGAAAATATATTTAAGAGCCTGAATTGTGTGGAAAATATTCTTAATGTTTCTAAAATCAAACACATCATGCATAACACAGTAAGTTCTAAAGTTGTTGGGTTTTTCTTTCTTTTTTTTAAAAAAGCACAACTGGGGTGCCTGGGTGGCTCAGTAGGTTGAATATCTGACTTTTGATTTTCACTCAGGTTACAGTCTCACAGTCAAGAGATAGAGCCTCCAGTCAGGCTCTGTGCACTGAGCATGGAACCTGCTTGGGAGTCTCTCTCTCTCCCCACCCCTTCTCTCTCTCCTCCTCGTGCAAGCTCTATCTCTCTCAAAATTAATAAACTTTTTTTTAAAAAAGCACAACCATGGGGTGCTGACTTAGGGTCAGGTCAAGATCTCACAGTTTGTGGGTTCGAGCCCTACATCAGGCTCTGTGCTGACAGATCAGAGCCTGGAGCCTGCTTCAGATTCTGTGTCTACCTCTCTGTCTGCCCTCTTCCCAACCCCCATGCTCTGTCTCTGTCTCTCTCAAAAATATTTAAAAAAAATTTTTAAAGCACAACCATGACACAAGTAAGTGATAAAGCCTCAATTGCATTTAATTTCCATGACATGAACAATGAAACCATCTCGGTTTCTGAGAGGATCATAAGTTCTATAGAATGTAACTTAAGATGGCAAATCTTAGAGCAGTCCAGACATTTAAAATTTGGGCCATGTATTTAGTTGTGTTTTAAACTGCAACGTGCCCATTCTCAGTCTTTCACTCTTTGCTTATCTCAGCCAAAAAGCATATCCTCAATAGTCTTCATCTTTTTCTCCATATTCGAAATACCAACCTTACAGAGGTGAAAATCAGGAAGAAAGTTAGCATTCTCTGGATACCAGTCACTTTCGTTCATAGCGCCACATTTTATTTATTTCAGAGCTTCTATTAATATTGCCTGGAATGACCTTACTCTTTTGTTGAGTTGTTCATTTTCCCTCAACAGAATGTAAGTACCAAGAAAGCAGAGTCCTTCTCCGTCATGTGCTCTTTGACATCCTGAGCACCAAGAGGTGTGCTTGGCACATAGTAGGTATTCATGTTTTTTAATAAAGTCCAGGCCTAGAACTAGACATATTGTGGACATTACCTCCTATAATTCTCAAAGTCATCTTGAAAGGTAAATATTGTTATCCCTCTTTCACAATGAGGAATCAGACTTAAAGGAATTAAGTAATATGTCAAAAATCAAGGAATCATGAATTTAGGTCTGATATGTGTTCTGTGTGGGGACCATGTTATAAGGAATATTTCTCAAAGTGGGCCGTGGCTGTAAGCAAGATGATTATGGGAAGTAAATAAAGTGGCATCAAGTAACAATTGCATTAGACCATAAAAATTAGTCCCTTTAAAACTTTTTTGCAATTAATTTTATTATATCAAGGACAAAGACTCAGATTGGTGCCAGTTATGTATTTCATGGTTCCCCAATAATTGCTACTCTCTCTCCTTATTTCATTTAAGGGCAGGTAAGAATATAAAGCCAGAGTGTTGTTTGCAGTGTATCAATTTTTTTACAACTTATTTAAGGCAAGTGGCTCTGGTTTCCCATTTGCAATAGTTATAGAGTTCCTTCATAAAAAATTTTTAGATAAAAATCCTGAATTTATTTGAGGAAAATATAAAGTCATATTTTTGTTTTGCATTTTATTTATTTGTTTTTTAATTTTATCTTAACATTTATTCATTTTTGAGAAACAAAGAGAGACACAGCATCAGTGGCGGAAGGGTAGGGAGGGAGACACAGAATTCAAGCAGGCTCCAGGCTCTAGCTGTCAGCACAGACCCGACATAGAGCTCAATCCCAACATGGGGCTCAAACTCACAGACCACGAGTTCACGACCTGAGAAGTTGGGCACTTAACCAACTGAGCCACCCATAGCACAAGCGATCTATTTGGCAAGAATTGTGGAGGTGGCACACAGTGTCTGGTTTAGAAAACTTTGCTTTAAAGCAAATTTACAAGGCGCTGAAATAGAAACTAGCAATAGAAAGCATTGCTGTGATAGGGAAACTCAGGACACATAACATAATCATCTCCAAAATGTTTTAAAAATGATGTGCTTAGGGGCCCCTGGGTGGCTCAGTCCGTTAAGCACATGACTTCTGCTCAGTTCATGACCTAATGGTTCGAAGGTGTGAGGCCCATGTTAGGCTCTGTGCTGACAGCTCAGAGCCTGCAGCCTGCTTCAGATTCTGTGTCTCCCTCTCTGTGTGCCCGTCCCCCTCCTTGTGCTCTCTCTCTCTCTCAAAAAAAAAAACCCAAAAAACATTAAAAAAAGTGATGTGCTTAAAGTACATAAAATTAACTTAACATAACTGGGGAAAATACCACATATAAATGCTAGGCGTAAAATTAAGTTATAGTCCCTGACTAATGGTGTCAAACTTACATTGGTAGACATATAAAAGTAATCAGAATAGAAGTTGGAAAATAATGCCCAAAAGAAGGAAAAACACGTGATGTGAGAAGTCATAGTTCTATTATACCTCCTATTATCATTAAATTTGTTCATTATAATTACTAATTATATTAATATGTAAATTATATAAGTATTATAAATTTACTTAATTTTACTTAATAATGTGCATGCTCAGAATAATAATGAATATCCTTGTCAATTCTAATATATAAAAAGAGAAATAAGGGGCACCTGGTGGCTCAGCTGGTTAAGCATCCTTTGGCTCAGGCCCTGATCTCCCCACTCCCGAGTTTGAGCCTAATGTCAGGGCTTGCGCTCTCACTCTCTCTCTCTCAAAAATAACATTAAACATTAAAAAATAAAATAAAAAGAGAAATAAGAACAAATCTCATTTTAGGTGGGTATACAAATGAGAAATAGTTCAACTTGCAAAACTGCTGGGCACTCTGTCTTATAATTTCAAAAAAAAAACCTCAACAGATCTGGCAAACATGACCTGCTAAATTTTTTTTTTAATATTTTATTTATTTTTGATACAGAGAGAGACAGAACATGAGAGGGGGAGGGGCAGAGAGAGAAGGAGACACAGAATCGGAAGCAGGCCCCAGGCTCTGAGCTAGCTGTCAGCACAGAGCCTGACGCGGGGCTCGAACCCACGAACGTCAGATCTGACCTGAGCCGAAGTTGGAGGCTTAACCGACTGAGCCACCCAGGCACCCCTGCTAAATTTTAAAAGTAATCAAACTCATAAACCCAGTAAAGCTTCCACACCTTTGATATGCACCAAGTTTGTGCTTCCTAAGGTAGGGTGCGGCCGGAGAAACTGTCATCACTTAATATGCTTTTGGGTAAACCTTTGACAATGAAGGGACTGGCTTTCCTCTTATATTCCTTATGCTGACATCTGTTTACAGGGAGTATTAGAGTAAATTCACATGCTCCAAAAGCTTGGGCTTTCTGTGAGGCCATGTGTCAGTCACTTGCTATTTTCTGCAAACAGCTTTCAAAGGTGTAAGCCTCACAGGACATCTGCTGCTCTTTTATTCAGGAGAGGCTATCTGGTAACATGGAGCTCGGGGACCTGACTGCACAGACTAACATTCCAATTCTGATTTTTCCCGTTTATTTAAGCAGGTGGCTTAATTTCTCTAGGCTTCAACTTCTCCAACTGCAAATTGGGTGAAAGAATTTCATTAGGTGATTTTGAAAATTAAGTGAAATAAAGCAAAAGAATATTCAGTGAAGTATTTGGCACTTACGACCTCAATTACGATTAGATACTATTAGCCTGTGTTACAGAGTACAATGTTTCCTCTGGGCTTCCAGAACCCTCTGGGAAACATGAGCCTTTTAATCTTACTGTCCTGTGCTTGTCCCTACTTCAGTGCTTCAGGCCAGCTTCACACACGAAGTTCTCTCTCTCCCCCTCCCTCCCTTGCCAGAAGAGTGAATCTTGAAGCAAACGTCCCTCAGTGACTCAAATCCCTTTGTTTCTGCTGTATACCCAAAGAGAAAGCCTTTGTTAAAACTTAAACAGGGACTTTTTGATTTCTCCAGAGAGGTGACCTTCACCATATCTTCTGCAGAGTCAGTCCGGAACATCCTTCTCCTTTGCCATTCTTTAGCTAAGAGTAACATTTAATACAATACTTGTCCTAATCTTTTTATAGCCACTAATTGCAGCTCCCTGGAAACTTTTACATTTTGTTTCTGACAAACATTGTGTCAGACATTTGCCCAAACAAAACATAAGGAAGATGTTTGAACTCAGCCTGTGCTATTTCTGTATACCTTTTCTTCATAGCCAAGTGCTATGATAAAGCTGATGTATGAATTCAGTGAGATAGAGTATAGAAGGCCTTTAGACTCATTTACCTGTGTGCAGAACAAAATGTTTTATTGCTTTAGATGATCTATTCAGAGGAATAATCACTCCCAAATGTTATGTTTTCACAGTTGTGTATGCTGAGTATGAATGTTCTTTTCTGTGGCCCTGCCCAGCTGGCTGAAGTAATGAGACAGATAAAAAACACACATACATGGCATTTCAGATTTTTTCATTATAGCCTCACCAAAATTATCTTCTTATTAAAATGTCCTAAATCAAGGTGCCTGGGTGGCTCAGTCAGTTAAGCGGCCGGCTTCAGCTCAGGTCATGATCTCACAGTTCGTGGGTTCAAGCCCCACATCGGGCTCTGTGCTGACAGCTCAGAGCCTGGAGTCTGCTGCTGGTTCTGTGTCTCCCTCTCTCTCTGACCCTCCCCTGCTCATGCTGTCTCTCTCTGTCTCTCAAAAATAAATTTAAAAACATTTAAAAAATCAAAAAAAAATAAATAAAATGATCTAAATCTTTTGAATTAAACTAATAGGAGTTTCTTATGACATTCAATAATCAATATTCTTGTGAATTAGTAATATATGTTAGCTCTAGAATTTTAAGTGGTGATATGATGTCCTTTTGCAAATGTGTATCATTTATTTTGGCAGAAGATTTTAAGCAGTTTTGTTAGGAAGTCACAGTAGCTGTTTTATTTCTTTTTGCAATCTACTTGTTAGAAAATTCAGTCCCACTATACCGCCTCAGATTCTTCTTCAACGTTCACACTACCCTTCTAACATACCATGTGCTTTCTTATCCCTGTACCTTTCTTTATGTTGTTGATACTATTTAAAATTCTATCTCCAGGTCTCTCCCTAAAGCTAATTTGCAAGGAAAACTTGTATTCATCCTGAAGGGCCCTATTTAAACATCACCACTTCTGGCAAGTATTCTCTGTGAGCTTTCTGTCTATACCTCTTTGAGCAGAACCAATTCTTTACCACCCATTTATTTTTCATCATACCACTTTGTAAAAACATCCAGTATTTTTATGATCTGCTGCTTTATTAGTAATTTCAGGTCTGTCACCCCAAGTTACCTGTGAATCCCTTTATAGCAAAAACTTGGTCTTGTTCATAACTGTGTTATTCTAGCACACTGGACCATTTCCCATTGACATTTAATACATGTTTGTTGTTGTAAACAAGAAATTTCAGTTCAGAAAAATGTGACGAGAATTTCAGGTGGTCCTAGAGTGATAGTTTTGAGAGTTATTAAAATGTTCCTAAATATAGTATTAGGGCCTTTTATGGTTTCAATGTATTTTTTTCAATTTATGATTTTATCAAGGTTTGCTAAGAGTTTATCAAAGTACTTTTATCAATTTCTATTTTAAGCAAGAGTATGAGAGTTCCAGTTGTTCCATACCTTACCAACATTTAGTGTCTTCATATTAGATTTACCTACTGTACACACACACACACACACACACACACACACACACACACACATTGCTTGATTGGGTTTGACATCTTATTTAGCATTTTGTTTCTAATGTTTATAAGTGAAGTTGGATTATATTAACTCACTTCTGTTTTTAATTTGATCATGGTCTTCATTCTAATTTCTTGTGTACACTCTTGCTTTTTTCTAATTTCTTATACTGAATGCTTAGTTCATACAGATTCAATATCCTCTGTATTTGTTTATATATGGCTGTATATATGTATGTATATATACATATATTTATATATTAGATACCATTAGATGCATTTCTTAATATATTTAGTGTTTTTATTATATAGTATTAATCTTTTATATATTCTTATTAATATATACTTTTTCTGTAGTATATATATTAATATATAATTCATATATTAATATTGGCTATATTAATATCAGGCAAAATATATCTTAAGGTAGAATTATTTTCTGAAAAAGTTTAAGACCTGATGATATATATTTAATATATGAATATATAATATATATTGAATACATAATGTATATCATATATAATCTATGTTATATATAATATATATTCTATTATAATATATTCTATTATATGACATATAATATTATGCTACATAATATGTTATGTAATTAATATAATTATAATTATTATCTTATAAAATATATTATGTACATATTATGTGACATATAACATTATTACATACAGTATATATTTATATTATACATATTATACATAATAATATGTTATGTAATTATAATTATTTTATATAATAGATAATATATATAACTTTTATATATCATATAATATATAATAACTTATATATAACTTATGCATATCATATATTATATAGTATATATAACTTACATTATATATTATGTAGGTATTATATATAATATATATAATATATGTTATACACAATATTTTTCTATATAATATACATAATGTTATAAATAAGTTATATGTAATACATTATATGATATATAATATATGTTATATCATATTTTCTATCATTAACATAATTATATCATATCATATAAAATGTTTTATTATATATTATATATTATGTATGTGATATATATCATGTACATTATATATTTATATTATATATTGTATTATCATATATAGATATATATCTATCATATTATATCTATCATAAATATATTATACATACATATGTATATATGTATATCTATGTATATACCTTATCATGTATAGATATATGTATATCTCATATTATATTATTATATAAGTACAGATAATATAAGAAGTTTAAGATCTAATGATATCTAATATATACATAAATACATATTGGACTTAAAAATGTGAAAAATAGATTATAAGACTATACATATATATACATTTATATATAGCATATTATATAATATACATGTATAATGTATGATTGATATAAATTATAACTTTAGGACCTGATACTAATATTATATTGATTAATTAATGAATAATTTTTGAGTATTTGGATAATTTCCATATAAAATAGAAAACTGAAATATTGATCACTTATTTTTGATTATTAATTACATATATTATGAAATGCTTTTCTTTTTGATTATATTACTGAATATGTATATTTTTACCACTTTATTAAATGGTAAATGGTGTGTAAAGCTATAGGTTGTCATTTTATGTGTGCTCATGAAATCTGCTGGTGTGAAAACAACACTGTGTGGGAACCAGTTCTCATTTACTCTTGATTTTCTCTGTGAAAAGTAAATAGATATTTTGATTGAAGGTGAGTGTGTTGAAGCTACCCTGGAAACAATGATTTCAGTAAAAGACTAAATTTGTATCAAAGCAATGGAATGTGTTTTTATTTATCAAGAAGAAGATAGTTTTGTCTTTCAGCAAAGATTCTGTACATAAAGTTAAAGAAGACAGTGAAAGAAAAAACAGGTATCTACAGAGAAAGTTTAGAAGGTTTGAAGAAAATAAATTTTGTCATAGTTTATAATAACTGCATATAATGAGTCTAAAGAGAAGAAGTGGAAGCCATGTAAATGTGGGCAAAGTAGGCTCAGCTTTTATTAATCCATAAAATAAAAAGAAAAAACTCATGAATTCTTTACTGCTAAAAAATTACATTAATAGAGGACTAGACATGGTTTTCCTTTGTTAAGATGACAAACTGACATCAGAGCATTCGGTCCGATCTTAAGAAGAGGTAGTGTGGTAGTAAGCCGAGGTCGTTCTGATGCTTGATTTCAGCTCTGGTCATCAACTCATGGTTGGTGGGTTTGAGCCCCTCACTGGGCTCTGCACTGAGAGCACGCAGCCTGCTTGAGTCTCTCTTTCCCTCTCTCTGTCCCTCCCTTGCTCATGCTCTCTCTCTCTCTCTCAAAATAAAAAAAATTTTTTTAGTAAAAATAAAATAAATGAACATTAAAAAAAGAAGTCACCTTAAAAAAAAAAGTAGTAAATGTTATTTATTTGTTACTTCTGTGTAATTTGCCCAGATAAATGAGATTCTTTCTCACTAGACCAACTTTCTCTGCTTATGTTACTATTGTGTTATGCCCAATTACTTAAAACATACAAACCCCAGAAGTTCCTTACTTCTGAGAGAGCTAAGATTGCTTATAGTTATCCCAACTTCCACTTACATTAATTTATAAGTCTTGTGCTGTCGTTTCAATTAGCAAAAATCCAAGCTATGTCCATTCATTGTTCTCAGGTACCTATGCATCTAAGTTAAAAATCACGTGACCAATCTCTTCTGCTAATGCTTTTGAATTTGTTGTCTCAAAGTCAGCCA
The DNA here is from genome assembly GCF_006229205.1 of Suricata suricatta. NCBI lineage: Eukaryota > Metazoa > Chordata > Mammalia > Carnivora > Herpestidae > Suricata > Suricata suricatta. Next base: position 98,326,254 of record NC_043700.1, read on the forward strand.
CAAAATTCAGAAAATTTAAAGGTAAATGAATAAACAAATTCAAGATGTCTTTTTAAGCTATTTTGTTTTCTTTTTTTCCCCTTATCGCACAAAGGAGATAATACTAAAAGTAATATTTTTTGGTACATTCCATATTTTGCAGTTAGCTCAATACCATCATTAAAAGATGCAAGGGAAGAATTGTGAAATTCTTTCACCTTTATTGATTGTTACATTCTGGTAAAAATGTTACTAATCTAAATATATTTCAGAGATCATATACTTTATAGGAAAGCACTCATATATCATACATAATATGTCAGTACCCAAAACAGAAACTGATTTAATCCTTCTGTAATATGTGTATATAATAACCAAAAAGAGGATTTTACTTTCCTCCATTCTGATATTGTTAGTTACTGATATAATTAACCACAGTCATTTATCCTTAGCACATAATTCTGACTTCTTTTCCTGTTTGTCCAAAAGCTCTGACATGAGGCGGAGGCCAAACACTGAGACTTCTATACGGTAGAACAGTTTCAGAGCCTCATGAAGAGGATTATTTATACCAGGAACTCTAATGACGCTTCACGAAATGGACTAATAATACGGCACAAAAGCAGCAGCTTAAAGACACCTGGAAAGAGATTGATTTCCTGATCTCACAACTTGTGCAGGGGGTTGGGGGATAGAATTTTTAGGAGACTTCTCAAAGAACAGAAGAGCTGGTGGGTGCAATGTCCCTCACCCCCAAACTCCCTAGACACCTGGACACCTGTAGGATCCAGCACGAATACTTTCACTTAGCTTGCTAACATCACATGATCACCCCACCCTCGAATTCCCTTGCAGACCTGACTGCTTCAGCATACTCTCGCAGCTGTGTCACAAGTCTGTCAGCAGGCAAGCAGCCCCAACAAAAGCCAGCACCGCTCCAAAAGGACTCTTGCCCCAGGGAAGAGGGGAAGAAAACCACACACACACACCAGTTTGACTATGGCCCCAACAGCAGGCTGGAGATGGACGTCTGATCTGAGTGCAGGTCTTCTCCACCAATGAAAGCTTCTCGGGCCAACACAGGGACAGTCCCTTGCATTTCATGAGACTAAGCTCTGGCAAACTGTTGGTCTGAGTAAACTCACTAAGGTGGCCCAGAGTGGCCCATTAACAACACAAGGACAAAATCTGCCCAAAATAGGCAGGGAGCCATTGCAGATGAATGGACTAAAGGCAAACATGGCTCAGCCACAAGAGTAGGGCACATACAACACACATAGGAGACATCTCTGAAGCAACAGGTTCTAATGAGCAGGGAACACTGTACTGAAGGGCACTACAGAACTGTCCTCATAAGACTACTACTTTCAAGAACAAGCTATGTAGCTGACATTCCTAACACATAGAAGCCGACACAGGAGAATTACACAAAATGAAGAGATAGAGGAATATGCCCCAAATAATAGTACAAAATCACATCAAGGGAGCTAAATGAAATGGAGACAACTATTATGCCTGATAGAGAATTTAAAGTAATGGTCATACAGATACTCACTAAACTTGAGGAAAAAGTGGAGGACCTCCATGAGACCCTCAACAGAGAAATAGAAAACAAAAAAGAACAGTTACATACAAGGGAAAACCCTAAGCTATACACTAATTGTCAGCAAAAACTTTGCAGGCCAAAAGGGAGTGGCATGATATATTCAAAGTGCTGAAAGAAAGAAACCTGTGACCAAGAACACTCTATCCAGCAAGGCTATCATTCAGAATAAAAAGAGAGATAAAGACTTTCCCAGACAAACAAAAGTACAAGGAATTTATCACAACTAAACCAGCCTTATTAGAAATGTTAAAGGGATTCTTTGAGTGAAAAGGAAAAAACATAAGCAGAAGTAAGAAAAGGAGGAAGCACAAAAGCAATAAAATCAAGTATAGGTACAAAAATCAGTCAAGGGATTCACAAAATAAAAAGATGTAAAGTATGTCAGCATATACCTTAAACATGGGGGAGAGGAGTAAAAGTTTAGCACTTTTAGAACGGGTTCAAAGTGAAGGGGACCGTCGATTTAATATAGACTGCTATATGCATAAGATGCTATACATAAACCTAATGAAAACCAGAAATCAAAAAGCTGGCAATAGATATGCAAAAAATAAAGAGAAAGAAATCCAATTATATCACTAAGGAAAGCCAGCAAACTATGAGAAAGAGGAGGTATGTTCCCTCTAGACCTACTTTATTGCGGGTTTTTATCATGAATGGATGTACTTTGTCAAATGCTTTTTCTACATCTATTAAAATTATTATATGGATTGTATCTTTTCTCTTGTTTTTGTCATGTGTGACATTGATTGATTTGCAGATATTAAACCACTCTTGCATCCCAGGAATAAACCCTACTTGATCATGGTGAATGATTTTTTTGAATGCATTGTTGGATTCTGTTTGCTAATATTTTGTTGGGGATTTTTGCATCTATGTTCATCAGAGATATTGGGCTGTAGTTTTCTCTCTCTCTCTCTCTCTCTCTCTCTCTCTCTCTCTCTCTCAGAATAGTTTGAGAAGAATAGGTATTAACTCTTTAAATGTTTGGTAGAATTCGCCTGTGAAAGCCATCTGGCCTTGGACTTTTGTTTGTTGGGAGTTTTTGACTACTGATTCAATTTCATGATAATTGGTCTATTCAAAATTCCCGTTTCTTCCTAATTCAGTTTCTTTCTAATTCAGCATCCCCAGATTTTGATGGCTAAAAGTTTATCAATTTTGTTGATCTTTAAAAACAAAACAAAACAAAACAAACCAGCTCCTGGTCTCATTAAGCAAAACCTTTTGAGGTGTCAACTTTTGAATATATATTAAAGAATAAGAGATGATATTCTGTGTGAAGACCTGGACAAAGTATATTCTGAGCAGAAGGAGTAGCAAATATCTCTGAAGCAGCAACAAGTTGAGGAAAGAACAAGAAACCTGGTATGACTGAGGCAGAGTAACAAAAGGAGGATTAGCAGGTCAGTTCATTCAGGAGGTAAGGATGAGATCATACAGGGCCCTGTCTACCATGGTAAGAAATTAGAATTGTATTCTAATTTTACTAAGCAAGATTTAAACAAAGGAGTAACATGATCCAATATAATTTTTAATCAGATCACCCTAGCTGTTATGTGGAGAACAAATTGCAGAAAAACCAAGAGTAGAAACAGGGAGACAAGTTAGGTAATAATAAAAAAAAATTAAAAAAAAAAAAGACTATGAACTGAGCCAGAGTGTCAGCTAAGTAGATGATGATAAGTAATCTTATCTTAACCTAAAATGTTCCATTCCTGCCATAAAGAGGCCAAGACATGAAGAGCCCAATCCCAGTGAAGAAGAGTCTTGAACTAAGTTCTCTCCTTCTGGCTCACAGGACAGCTTTAAGTTTTCATAGTAGAGTAAGGACCTTGCTATAGCTTAATAGGAGCTGAATTTCCAAAATATCTGGGTCAGCCAGTGTGTCCTCAAAGCTGGGATAAGGGTTCCCATAGCTGCATATTTGACTGAGTGACTCACAACATTGTTCTCTAGGAGTAGCAAAAAAGCAGTTCTTTTTCCTATCATTGGTCCATGAGGATCCATTATTAATACTTATCTTCTTCAAACCCTTCTTAATTGGCAGAGTGAATTATTTTGTAAAAAAAAAACAATTTTCTTTTTCTTGGTAATGGGAAATTCTGTTCATATTACCCAAGCATAATAATTATCACTTACTAGGTGTTTACATATGTCAGACTATACTAAATTCCTTACATATATTATCTCATTTATTCATCTCAAATATGTAGGTATGATCACGACCCTATTTTTGTTTTTACTCATGAGATAACTGAAGCCCAGAAAATATAACTGATCTGCTTGGCCCTTTATGGTAACTTTTTCCTAAGTCCTTGCTCTTAAGCTATATCATATGCACAGACAATAGTATGTTGTGGATAGAAAAGGAGACCAAGATAAACTTTGAGAGATTGAAGAATATTCTAGCTTCCACCTTCTCACTCACATGTTCATCCAAGTCCATTATACATAAACAAAAAATCTTCCCTTTCAGATCTGTGGAGGTCTTCTTGGGATTCTTTTACCTAGCATAATTTTTTCCCTATAATGGTGGAGATTTTTTTTTAATAAAAGGGAGAATAGCTGGACATGATAGAGAATAGTTTCCCCTTCCATGTCTAGGCAAATGCATTTTTTTTTACAGCTCTCTTGAATCTTGCTGAAAGAAAGAGACTCTGAGTGAATAAAATTAGTTTTCTTTCCAACACCTGCTCCCACTGTATGAGAACTAAGGATGATCAGAGGAGGAGATCCTACTCAGTCTCCATCACAGGCTTCACTGGACTGGCATTGCTCTGGAGCCAATTAATTACTTGACTATAGAAGGACCAGGTATAATGGGATTTCAACCAAATGATAACAATAATAATAGCAAAAATTAGCAATATGAACAACTATGTATTTATTTGGCTACTAAATTGTTCAGAAATGTGAGGTCCACAACTCTGATATGTCTATTGTCCAATGCTTGGTCTATGGTATATATAGATCAAAAACTTTTCTCTGAAAATCCATGTGGAATTTATATACAGTGAGATTTACAGAACCTAGTTTTTTATTGTCCATTTGGTCAGGGCCTAATTGCCATATTAAAATCACTCTCTGACAGCTATTTTTTTAAAAAAATGTATGCTGGTTTCTTATTTAATCACACTTATACATTTTATTTTCCTTGAATATGGAATTCCAACTCATTATTTAACCTTAACTCAAATCTTCCCTTTTTTTTTTTATAAATTAGGACACACTAGTCTTGTAAGAATATTATTTTGGAATTATCGGCTAGTACATTCCTCTCCTTTCCTCTGACAAGTGAAACATACAATAATTCAATCTTTATGTAAAGAGATGTAATAATACACATTTTACAGAATACTATATATGTCATTTCTATTGCATAATTCATCTTAGTGTTTGCATCCATCAAAATACAGCATTCATGTAGTTTCTCTAATAATTTTTTTTGCTCCTTTGAACAAACATATATAAAATGAAGTAACTGCCTTACAATATATAATCAAGCTGACTTATTTATTTGTATGTGGGGATTTATATAGTTATCTCCAAAGAGCAATTGAAGTAATTTTTTAATGAAAACATAAACATTTTAATGTGAAGACTAGAGAGAAGATTTTAATGAAGGAGAGGGCTGATATATTTTCCTGGTGATGACAGCATAGACTTTGTTAAATTTCTTTGTAAGGACAATGAGATAAATGATAGGGGATGCTTTTATAAAGTCATTGGTCTTATTACTCAAGTCAATGAGCTATTAAGGACAAGCTTAATTATGACCTCTATTCATCTTAATGCACCAGATGCACTTTTCCTGTTTTGTCAATTGCCTGATCTGGCAGTGGACTGAGCATTGCCTGCCAAATGTATGATTGTCTTCCATCTCTAGAGGAGATGGATGGTTTACCCACATCTACCCCCCTGGTCAGAGCCAACTCATTTTCTTCTCAAAATATCTTGTTCCCTGGGACAGGTTCCATCAGAAATTAGGCTGGAAATGTGTTTGCTTACTCACCACATATGAGGTCAGAAGAAACATAGGAAAAAATACCTTATCTTGATAAATGATTGAGATATATCAGATGACAGAATAATTTTAAAAGTTAAACAGTTATTTTTGACATGGAGGCTTTCCAGAAGACTCACTAGCTCCAAGAGCTAATGAAATGATTGCATCCTGCACAGATACACCAAAGGAGCACAACAAATTCAAACAATTCTTTCAAAGTCTTCCATTCATTTCTCAGAAAAAATGAGCTCAAGTTGAATAAAGAATTGTATTTTTTTAAGACAGGGAATGAGATATTATTTAAAGAAATATTTCAGATTCTTATAAATGAATGAAAAGATATAATTACTTTTTAATTCTAAACTATCCTTTTACTAATGAAATATACAATTCTTCAATTTTCAAAGAGTAAACATTAATAGTGAATTTAAAATTTACTTATCAGTTGAATTACCCTTCAGCCTTTTAAGGTGCTCACCATTTTTTATGTTTGGTTTTCATAGGAAAATTTAGATCACACATTAGGTAAGCAATAGCTTATAATTTTATGTTTTGTTTTTCTCTGGTTAGGCAAAGTATTCTTTACTCAAAACCCAAGAGTTAGTCTTCAGTATTGTACTGACAAATACGACTTAGGTAACATATATAATTATTTTTGCCTTTCAGAGTAAAAGACCTTTGTTCTTCAACAGAAACACACACACACACACACACACACACACACACACACACACAACTTGAAAATTGAGCTTCTGTTAGGCCCCTTTGCCATCTGTCTATAGAAGAAACCAGTAATTTGATAGGCTTTGTCACATAGACTAACCATCTGCAATCCTGGTGACAGTATTTAAGCTATGAGATCCCAGTAGGAAATCTGTTCAAATGTGCTTCCTCAGGTCATCCAGCACTTTATGTTTTCAAATATTTTAAAAGTAAGTAAAAGGAAAACCATGGTTATATTGGGAGAAATTTCCTTTTCAAGAAGAATGATCCAAGTAAGCACTTCCAAAGATTATATCTGACACAATTTGACATTGTGATTTCTGGGAAAGTATGAGGTTAGTTGATATCAATCCATAAATAGGAATTATGAAAAGTTATGTTCAACAAATACAGAAGCTGGCTTTAGTATATTCATAGAATTAATACTATTTTGGATATGATAGATAATTATAATTCCTTAGAATTAACAGAAGTTAACATAGTTACTTTTAATAAATTTAAAAAAATTTTAATGTTTATTTTTGAGAGAGAGAGGGAGACATGGAATCAGAAGCAGGTTCCAGGCTCGGAGCTGTCAGCATAGAGCCAGACACAGGGCTCTAACTCACGAAGTACGAGATCATGACGGAATCCAAAGTCGGATGCTTAACTGAGTCAGCCAGGTGCCCCATCAGAGTTACTTTCAGTAAATTTGATCTCAGGACTGAAATAAGGCTATCTATGCTGCACGATTAAATATATCGTTTAGCACAAGCAGAATGTGCTATACAACAAAATTAGAAGATGACTTCGTGAAGAGTTCCATGGCAAAAGTCCTTTCTACAAATTATAGAAAGATCAGTTAGTTTCCTCTCATAAATATAAGTAATAATATTTAGTTAGTTTCAACTGTGAAAGACGTACTCACACAAAGGCTATCCATTGAATATTTAATTAATTACAAAGCATATTTTACAAGGGTACATTTTTATGTCCAGTATCAAATTCAATATTATAAAAATGCCTTATTGTCCTTCAATCTTATAAAATTTAATATTCAAGAATGAGTTTGATCTCAGTTTGTTCTTCAAAAAACAGGAAACACAGATAGTTGCGAATAATCTATACATGTTCCTTATATTAGGCATTATAGAGTCACTGAAGTATCTGTGGCTCCAACAATCCTGCTTTCTAACTATAGGCAGTCACCATGGACCAGTAGATAACTATATCCAGTAGACAACGTAGAAGGGAAAAGAAATTAAACACCTGCTCTTCAGGATTAGCACTCACTAGTCCTGGAGCCCTTCCTACCAATTCTCTGACCCCTTCCACTCTGCCTCAGGCCTTCTTTACTCCTTCCTCCCTAACCTTAACCAAGTTCCCTGAAGGTTACTCTTTGTCTCCTTAAATCTTTTACACATAACTCTTTCCTCCCAACCAGATTCCCTATTAACCCTTTTGGCCATCTTGTCCAAATGTCACTTAATATCTCAGAATGATAGTCTGTGTCTTGTCTCTCCTAGATTGAAAGTTCTTTGAGGTTATATACTGTATTTTATGCCTCGTTGTGATCCCATGTAAACCTACAAAGTATTTTGATAATTAAACACTCAGTAAGTTTACATTAAGTTGATCCTATGGTCATCCAATTTCAACAAATTCAATGGACTGGATCAGAAAAAGTCAGGAGATTTTGATTTACATGATGTGTGGGAGCTGGCTACCTAAAGAGCATTGTGCATAAAGACTGCACAGCATCTTTGTCATGTCTGTAGGACATGGGAATGCTGACACACATGCAAATATTTGTGCCCCAAGACTAAATGAGCTTAGCATGATTTCAATGTTAAAAGTTGTAGCTTCTCATTTAAATGTTTTCAAAAGATTTTGCAGGAGTTGTCTTTGCACAAACTTCTACAGGATAGTATGTGCTCCTGGTCTTGTTCTGCTCCTATACTGGTCAAATGAATATTTATTTCCTTTAGACCCATAATGCCATTCTCTGCTCAGGAGTCTGGGAAATGGGCTGGGTAGAGTCCAAAATAAATGCTTGCTTTTGGGGTGCAGGTGCTTAAAGTTGCATAATACTATTCTTTATCATTTATAATTACCCCCAGTCCTGATCTGTGATGATAGGTTATGTTCAGCCATGGTAGGATGTTAAGCCTCCACAGAAGAATATCTCTCCATAGTTTCATATTTTGGTAGTAACACCCTGATTCAGAATTTCATGATTCAGAAAAGGAGAAAAAAATTCTCCAATTTTCAAAGAGTAAAATTGAATCTTAAATTCCGTATTTTCCTATGAAGTGAATCACCCTTCAGCCAACTTAGGTGCTCACCATAGTTTTTATTAATCCTTTGTTTCAAGCTTCATTTTATCATATTTAATAGAAATTATTGACACTTTTTATAACTTCTCATAAAACTGAAGGCTGAAGCAAATGGTCTCACTTGCAAAAATTCTGAAAGTAACATAAACAGTACTTTGCTCGTCCCACTACTTCCTAATCCCATATACACTAACGGAACCCGAGTGTCACTAAATGTGGAGCTTGGGCCCTCATCTCTCCATCTCATGTCCTCCAACGGCACCAACAGTTAAAGCCAATCTTGATAAAAGTTCTTTAATAGGGTGTTCTCATCACAAAACATCATACTCTACACTAAAAAGCTAAGAGGTCAGCCAAGTTACCATTTGCCTTTCATCACTGTCTTAAATCTTGTAAGTTTAGATTTCAGAAGACCAAACAGTACTCCATTTGGAATTACAAAACATTATGAAACTAACTCCATTACCTAAGAAAGCAAAAGCCAATGTAACAATTGCCTACCTGTGCCAAATGACCCACAGGTGCTTTAATTTCACTCAATTTACTTTGAGGCTACCCAGTAATTGCTGCTAATTCCCAGTAATTGCTGAGAAACACAGTTTTTACTGTATCTGCAGAGCATTTAAAAAGGGGTGTATTTTTTTGTCCTACAACATGGTGTGGAGAGAAACTAGCTAATCAAAATCAGACTCTTTACTAATGTAAGAGTGATACAAACCATTTTAACACAAAGTCTTATTCTTGGAAAAATAATTATGAGCTACAGGAAAACAAACTCATAGAAAGTAGCTATAGACATTTAAAATATTAACAACACAAATGGGTTAGCCTATATTGTGAAATGGTAAATGAACTGAACAAAATATAATGTTCCATTTTTTTCTTATCTACCCTCATCAGAGATAATATTGTGCAAATTTGAGAGCTATTTTATATGTTCCCACTTGTAAAAGAGATTTCTGCACACTTTTCAATGCCTTTTTTTCTCTTTTTGATAGGCAGAAAGTTTCATATATAAGTTTTGTTGATTTCTCTGTCCATAGTTTCTGCAGGTCAGTGTAACAATAGAATGATTTGATCTCTTTAAAAACATGCTGCTTTTCAAAAGAGCTTTTAAAGAAAAATTTTAATTCATTTGTTTATGAGAGAGTTGGCATTAGAAGTTTAGAAAGATTAAGCATACATTATTCAATGTATTGTCATGATTTTATTTATCTTCTGGTTCACTGGGGTCTGAGCCACTTAAGTACTCCAATGGGGTGATCCTGTGGATGGGACGACAAATGCCTTTTTAAACAAACATCTCATTATTGCTTATTAGCTTTGAGAGGAGAGGACCAGCCTGCAGGCAGGACTAGATTCCTTCTTCAACATATACATTAAGAAGTAATTGTGTACATCATATCCTTTAGAGTCTTTATAGTTTCTTGGCTCTGTCACTATAAATATGCAACATATGGTTTCTCTTTCTTTTTTAAAAAATCTTTATAAAGCTTATTTATTTTTGAGAGAGAGAGAATGAGAGCAAACCAGCATGAGTGGGGCAGGAACAGAGAGAGGGAGACATACAGTGTGAAGCACGCTCCAGGCTCTGAGCTGACAGAATAGAGCCTGACGCAGGGCCCAAATGCATGAACTGTGAGATCATGACCTGGGCCAAAGTCGGACACTTAACCAACTGAGCCACCCAGGCCCTCCATGGTTTCTCTTCTTAGAGAGCTCAACTCTAAGACACACAAATACACATTTCTGTCAGCACCATCCCCCTCACACCATTTCTCTCCCATTAAATGCTTACATCAGGTTAACTTTTATCTGAATTTGAGATTGTTGATACTTTGTGTGCATATGATGTTAAGTTTGTAGAAAATTAGGTTATTTTATATTTTTTGTAGTAGAATGGGGAAGGGGATAGGAAAAGTGGCAAAGATCTTTTCCAAAACTGGGTTTAAGCTCAACCTGCATCTTAGAATTACGTATCTTGGGAACTTCCTTGTATGAAGTCACCTCAATGTTCTTTGTTGAGGACTTATCAGGTAAGTTTGATTGGGATTCAAATATATTTTGCAAGTGAATATTTGCAAATATAAATGATTCCATAAAATTTAAAGTTATACCAGATATGGAGGGAGTTTTTCAGCACAAGATACAATACACTTTGATATAATTATCATAACGTTGTACATTGGTTTCAACTTTTTCAAGCTTACTAGTATTATCTTAATAGCTATAGCTTTGACCTTTCTGAGAAGATTGAGTAACTATTGGGGTGTCTGGATGGCTTAGTTGAGTATCCAACTTTGGTTCAGGTCGTGATCTCATGGTTCCTGATTCAAGACCTGTGGTGGGGGGGGTGGAGATCTCTGCTGACAGCTCAGCTCAGAGCCTGGAGCCAGCTTCAGATTGTCAAGATGCTATTGTTTCCTAAATTTGTTTGTAAATTCAGTGCAGTCTCAAGAAATTCCAGCAGCCATTTTTTAAGTTTGTTTTATTTTTAGAAACAGGTGGGTGCATTCTAAAATATATTGGAAATGCAAAATATCTAGGAAAACCAATCTTAAAAAAGAAGAACAAGATTGGAGAATTTATATTACTTGATTTCAAAAAAAAATACCATAAATTTACAGTAATCAAGCTATTGTGTATTGGTTTAAGGACAGACTAATTGACCAAAGAGAAAGCAGACAAATTCTAGAAATGAACTCATACTTATATAATCAATTGATTTTTGACAAAGGCATTGAAAGTATTCATTGAGGAAAATAAAATATTTCCATAAATGATGCTGGAACAAATAGGTATCTATATAAAAAAAGTTAACAAGTTTTTTATCTCACACAAAAATTAATTAAACTTTAAATCATAAATCTAAAAGCAAAGCTAAAGCATTAATACATCTGGGGAAATGACAGAATTTCTGTGCCAACCTGAGTTAGGCAAATATTTTTTATGACACAGAAAGCACTAACCATAAAAAAAAAAAACTTATTTCATTCAAATTAAAAACATCTACTCATTAGAGACACTACTAAAAATATTAATAAACAAGCCACAGACCAGGAGGACATATTTGTAAAATACATAATAGACAAAAGACTTTCTTTCAGAATATGTGAAGAAGTGCTACAAATAACTATCAATAAGACAACCAAATTTGAAAAAAAAATAGCAAAAGATCAAAGAGATACCTCTCAAAGGAAAATCTACAAATGGTCAGTAAGATATGAAAGGTACTTAAGGTCATTCTCCCAGGGGAAATAAAATTAAAACCAAATGCAATACCACTACACACATACTAGGGTGGCTCAACTGAAAACAGTGACAATACCAAATGCTTGTGGGGATGTAAACAGCCAGAACTCTCACCCTCTGCTAGTGGGAGACTAAAATGTTAACTTTGGGAGGCAATTTTGAGGTTTCCTATCAGTTAATTAAATACCCACCTATGTCCCACAGATTTCCTAGTTATATACTCTAGATTAAGGCAAACGTGTGTCCACAACAATATGTACATGAGTGTTACTAGTTAATTTATTCTTAAATTGCTATACAGTTAATATTTGTAATTCATAATATTTATTCACAATGAGCCCCAAATGGAAACAATCCAAACGAATGTCAGAAGGAAAATTAGTAAACAAATTGTGGTATATTTAGGGCAACAGAACACTGTTAAGCAACACAAAGGAACTGCTGATGTGTGCAGCAACATGGATGAATCTTGAAAACACTATGCTGAGCAAGAAAAACAAGACAAAATTACATATACTTACTGTATAATTTTGTTTATATGAAATCTAGAATAGGCAAACTACAGTTTTAGATCTGGGAATGGTAGCTTCCTGTGGGAAATGGGGTTGACTGGAAAAGGACATGAAGGAACTTTCTGGGATGAAGGGAAAATTCTGTATCTTGAAAATGGTGTGGATTAGAGTTATGTCAATTTGTCAAAACTCTTCAAACTATATAAGGTCTGTGCATTTCACTATGTGTAAATTTTACATCAATAAATTTTTTAAAAAGGAAAATACACGTACCTATGATTTGCTCTAAGAACACAATTCTTTATGAAAACCTAACAATGTCGGGGTGCCTGGGTGGCTCAGTTGGTTAATTATATGATTTCACCTCAGATCATGATACCATGGTTCATGGGTTCGAGCCCTGCATCAGGCTCTTTGCTGACAGCTCGGAGCCTGGAGCCTGCTTCAGATTCTCTGTTGCCCTCTCTCTCGACCCCTCCTCCTCTCTCAATTTCTTTTTCTCTCTAAAAAACAAATTAAACATTAAAAACACTTTTTAAAACTAACAATGTCATTGAACACTCAGACAAGGTATTGTTTTTCATTTCTGTCAAGGTTTTTGGTTTTGCATTAGTAACTGGTACCTTGTATTTCATACAATTACCAAATGTTTTTGAAACATTACTAATTTTTCTCTGTATTATTAGACTTTTGTCTCACTTTTTAAACCACTTGATAAACAATAAACCATTCTTGTTGTTGAGCATATGTTCTGTAGTAATGAGGCTGTTTTTAGTGGGGATTAGCCCCTTTCCTGAGGCACTAACTCCTTCCTGTATATCCTGTAGCTTAGTAATAAACTGTCATTTAAACATAATTTCTTCTACCCTTGAATTTGGGCAACTCTTTTCATTGCTGCATTTTGGTCTGCACTGTGCCTGCAATCTGAACTAGCTTCTCTTCACTGCATTTCTTATTCAACAAGTAGTTATCACCCAGTTACCATGTGTCAGGTAGTGAGGGACTATATGCAAGGTCATAAGCACTTAATGTTTTTTAAAAAAAAAGAAGCAAATGAGTCTGGAGTATTTGGTTTTGGACTGTAATCAAGTAATCACACAGGTACATGTACAATTAGAACTGTGAAAGAGTCCAGCTTAAGCACTGGTGGTACATGACAATATTTAAGCAGCTGCATTTAATGCAACAAACAGATTCTGTCTAAGGAGATAAATTTTGGACTGAGATAAGAGTATCTGTAAGATCTAACGAGGAAATCCAACTGACATGGTGGATGGAACAGATTTCAGGCTGAGGCAGCGGCATGCTTACCCTATCGAGCCACCCAGGCATCCCATAGACATTTTTCTTTTAAATGGTAAATAGCTATGCTTTTTTTCTGTTCAAGCATATAATCTCAGTCTCAAAGTGTGATTTTCAAACTGTGATCTGAGCCTCTGAGGATCCCCAAAAACTTTTAGTAGTAGAGGGTTGCTACAGTGAAAATATAATTGACTGGGTAGCTTCAACAACAAACATTCATTTCTCACTGTTTTGGAGGTGGGTAGTCCAAGATCAAGGCACTAACAGATTTGGTATCTAGTGAGGAACTACTATCTCCTGGTAAAGAGACAAATGGCTTCTTGCTGTGCCCCCATATGGACAGGAGCTGTCTGGAGTCTCTGTACAAGGGCACTAATCCCATTCATGTGGGTGCCATCCTCGGGATGTAATCACTTCTCAAAGGTTATCAAATGATTAAACCTAATATTATCAAATTGGGAGTTAGAATTTCAACATACAAATTTGGGGTGAACACAAACATTCAGTCCACAACTTTGGGGTAAGTGAAATCAAAACTCCAGTATTTTCCCAGCTTTAAGAGATGTAATTGACATATAACATGGTATAAGTTTAAGGTTTACAATGTGATGATTTGATACATGTATGTATTGCAAAATGTTTATCACAAAAATAAGGTTAGTTAACACATCTTTCACCTCACATAATTACCATTTTGTTGTCACTGTTGTTGTTGTTGTTGTTGTTGTTATCGTTATAGTGAGAATATATAAGAACAAGTCTCTTTGCAATTTTCAAGTATACAATACAATACTGTCAGCTATTGTCACCAGGTGAACATTAGATCCCCAGAACCTATTCATCTTATAACTGGAAGTTTGTACCTTTGAGCAAATCTCTTCATTTCCCCCAATTCCCAGCTATTAGCAGCCACTGTTATAATTCTCTGCTTCTATGAGTTGATTTTTTTTATTCCATGTATAAGTAATATATAGTATTTATCTTTCCCTGTCTGACTTATTTCACCTAGCATACTGCCCTCAATTTCAACCATGTTGTCACAAAGGGCCGGATTTCCTTGGGTTTTTTTCGTGGCTGAATAATACTCCACTATATATACATGTAACATAGGATATGCATATTGTATGTACGTATATACACTCACTACATTTTCTTTATTCATTTACCCACTGATAGACATTTAGAATGTTTCTTTCTATCTCTTGTCTACTGTAAATAATGCTGTGATAAACATGGGAGCACACATTTTTCTACAATATAGTACACTTTCATTTCCTTCAGATAAATGCCCAGAAGTGAAATTGCTGGATGATATGGTAGTTCTATTTTTTTTTTCAAAAGTTTATTTATTTATTTTGGCAGAGAGAGAGAGAGAGAGAATGAGAGAGAGAGAGAGAGAGAGAGAGAGAGAGAGAGAAAGAGAGAGAGAGAGAGAACAAACAGGAAAGGGGCAGAGAAAAGGAGAGACAGAACCCCAAGCAAGCTCTGTGCCATCACCATCAGTGCAGAACCTGACGTGGGGCTTGACCCCATGAACTGTGAGATCATTACCTGAGCTGAGATCAAGAGCTGGATGCTTAACCAACTGAGCCATCCAGGTACCCCAGTAGTCTATTTGTAATTTTTCCAGAACTATCTACAATGGAGGTTTCCCATAGTGCCTATACCAATTTTCATTTCCACCAATAGCACACAGTGTTCACTTTATTCCACATCCTTGCCAGCATCTGCTATCACTTGTCTTTTTGATAACAGCCATTATAATAGGTGTGAGGTGATATCTCATTGTGGATCTGATTTGCATTTATCTGATGATTAGTAATGTTGATCATTTCTTCATGTGCTTGTTGGCTGTTTGTGTGCCTTCTTTGGATAAAAGGGAAAATTCAAATCCTTTGTCCATTTTTAAATCAGATTGTTTTGTTTGTTTTTGTTTTGCTATTGAGTTGTGTGAGTTCCTCATATATTATGAATATGAAGTGCTTATCAGCTATATGGTTTCTAAATGTTTCTTTATGTAATTTTTATTGGTTAATATTTTAGGCTACCAAATCCATCAATTGTCAAGTTATCCTAAAAAATTGTGTTCAATCTTCTGGCTTTATTTTTGGAACCCATTCACACTATGTAATTGGCAGATAAGAAATAGAGATATAGTTCTACTTGTTCACCTCTTAAAGGTATGTTCAACTGTTTGATTAAAATATTTATAGATCTTTATTGGAGTAGATTGGAAGTTATGTCAGGATAAAAGCTTGGATTACTTACATATCACAGTATTTCTCATAGTGAGTTTGGTAGAACAATTTACAAAATAATCTCATATTTTAAGTATGAAAATAATTGTTTTAAGATCAAGTTAGTAAAGTATTATATTAAACTAGATTACGTAGCTTTCTTTTTTTTAGGTTTATTTATTTTGAGAGACAGAGAGGATGTGTTCGCAGGCATATGCGCACGCACGCCCCATGGTGGGGGAGGGGCAGAGAGAAGGAGCGACCGAATCGCACGCAGGCCAATGCGGGGCTTGACTCATACTGTGAGATCATGACCTGAGCTGAGATCAAGAGTCTGGTGCTTAATTGACTGAGCTACCCAGACGCCCCTAAATAGATTTCTTAATTGCAAGACATATGTAATGTACATGATGAATCTCTGAGACAGTATTTCTCAAACTAATTTTCTTGGATCATCACATGGTACTAAACATTTAAAGACATGCACCACTCTGGAAACCTTGACTAGCGTGTTTAAAGTTCAAATTTCCAATTTTTCCATCAAATTATATAAATCAGGCCATTATCGTATTTTAGATCAGGATATATAAATGATTCAGTAGTTTACAGAATTAATAAAAATCTTGCTAGCTACAATATTAAGACACCTTAAAGAAGGCTAAAATTTGATTTCTTTTTTAATATTACCATAATCTGAATCATATTTTATATAAATATAATCATAATAAAATTAAGCATTGGAATATATATACTTTGATATGTAAGATTATAAGAGTTTGCAAAAGAAATGAAAGATCTCAATACAAAAAAAGGAAAACATATTTAAGAAATAAGTTTTCCATAGCAACAGAGTCATATTTATCCCATGGTGATTATACCAAAATAACTTATCTGAAAGCCCTGGACATTTTGAATTAATGGAAAAATTGAAGAGAACATTAAAGTCTCATTACCCTAGATAGTGATTCATGAATTAGAGTTAATAGCCTAAGTATTCTCCCATCTGCTGAGAAATATATCTATAGAGGTTTAACATTAATTTTAATAATTTCAGTTTTAAATGTAGTTTTTCACAAAAAGAACTTATTAAAAGAATTTGCAGCACGTCTGTGGAAAAATCCCTAAAGTTTCATATGTTTGAAATTTGCAGAGAAATATAAAAACAAAGAGACCATTAAAATAGATGTAAATGTCAAAGGAATGAAAATGACTTCATAAGAAACCACACAGTTCATTATCTATTAAAAAACTGATTTTCCTGTTTGTAGACTATGGTAATTTCCAGATTTTTCTTCTGATTTTTTTCTATTAACCAGTCATATACCTGTTTATTAACAACTGGGTGAAAATGTGGACAAAACTCAAAACTTTTTAAATCACAAAATATTTGAGTAAAAATGGTCCTCAGAGGGGATCTAGTAAAACCATTCCATTGATAAATGAAGAAGTTGATGGCAGTAAGGTAAAATATTTCCCCAAGTTTACAGTGACAGTGATTTTATTCCCCATTTAAGCATTTTAATTCCATGACAGGGAGCAATTGTTTATTGTTATCATACTGTTGAGGTATTCAATGATAGGCAAATAAGTGGGTAGATAGATAGATAGATAGATAGATAGATAGATAAACAGACTAATCCCTCCCCAAAAATATTTCATCATGTATGTGTGTGCACATATGAGTGTATATCTACTAACCCTTCAAAATTTCAAATCTAAATAAGACTCTGAGTATCAGACATTGTACTATATGACAAACTAGTTATTCTCCTTAAAACAAATTAAATTTTCTCTCTTTTTATCCACCTTCAACCATTTCTATTCTTTCAATCTCCTAGTTTCTGAATTGTTTGAATTTAATAAATTCCATTCTCATAAGTGAATAAAAGTCAAAATCAAATGACCTTGTGAGAAATCATACTTTATTGTAATTGCAACCAGACAATAATAAAGAATCACTACATTGTTCTAAAAAAATTCTGTATTTGCAAAATATATGACTGCCATTGGTCACATGCATTTAAGAAGAAAGACAGCACTTACACTAAGAGTATCACAGATGTGCTTTAGGTTTTTGGTTTGTTTTTGTTCTAAATCTTAAAATCTTGCCTCTCTCTTAGGGCCATTATGAAAACTAAATGAGATAATGGAACCAGAGCACTTAGCTAAGAGCCTGGAGCATAGTAGGTAGTCAAAATAAATATTGCTTTACTTAACTCTCTGGTTTGTAATTGCATACTTAATTTAATTCCATAAAAATAGAAAAAAAATTTTGGTTGAAATGTAATAAAAAGTATAAAAATAGACAGGAAAATATATAACCCACTTCAAATTACTTTCTCCAAGCTACTCAGAAATTCAAAATGAATTAAAACATAAACACAAAAGAAAAACAAAGAAATTAGTGCTTACGTGGAAGACAAAGACCAGTTATGCTAAAGCTCCAGTTGGTCACTGAAAGCTCAGGCCACTTGCCTATCTTTTTTAGTATCAAAGTAATCTGAGAGCGCATTAGTCATTCACAGATCACCCAGATTTGGTCAGTTTTCGTAGCTCTATTTTAAGTCATGCACTAAATATATATGCTTTATTGAGCACCTGTTTGTACTACCCCTGGGATAATTGTTAGTGGATATAAAGAACTAATAAAAACCATCCTTGCCCTCAGAAAACTGGCAAAACTATTGCTCCTGTTTAGCTCAGTGTAGTAAATAAAGTCTGAGGGAAATTAGTGGGATTGGAGCATAATACATGGAGACCTCAGCCTGCTTGGAGAGAGGAGAAATTAGGGCTGAGCTTAACTTTACCTATCCTAAATAGGAATTAGCCAATTCAGATGTTGGCTGAAGGAAGGACATGAAGAACATTCCATCTATAGACAGGCAGAGACAAGATACCATGTTGTGAAATGGATGAGAAAATATGACTAGTACAAGCCTGTAGGACATATGAGAACTTCAGGCTATTATTGTGGAGACTTGTTGATTTTCCCTAACTTTCAATGATACTTCTTGGTTTTGTTTTAATGTTTATTTATTTATTTTGAGAGAATGAGAGAGAGAGAGAGAGAAAGGAAATCCCAAGCAGGCTCTACACTCAGTGCAGAGCCCAATCATGACCTTAGCTGAAGTCAAGAGTCAGATGCTCAACTGACTTAGCCACCCAGGCACCCCAATGACACATTTTTGTAATGAGAGTAAGCGGAATTCAAAGAAGAAACTTGCCACGTGTAAATTAAAACAAAAAGGCAACTGACTAACTACAAATAGAGATAATTAAATAAATAAAGAAAGTGAAGTGACAGAAAAGGTGGTCAGGATAGGCTTCATAAGGCGAGAAGAATAAAAGAATAGACATGCATGAAGCCACTCAAATAAGAAAGATATACAGGTATTGGAAGCAATGGAAAGAGCTTTTAGGTAAATAAAACAAAGTCAGAGGACTGACACTACCTGACTTCAAGACTCTATCAAGTTACACTCATCAAGACACTAGATATTGGAAATAAATAAATAAAAGGAAGGAAGGAAGGTAGGGACAAAGGAAGGGATGGAATAGAGGCCCCAGAAATAGACTTACCTAAACACAGCCAACCGACCTTTGAGAAAAGAGTAGAGGCAATAAGACAGTATCGTGGGGCACAGTCGATTAAACACATAGTGCTGGAATACTAGACATCCATATGCAAAAAAAATGAAGCTTATAAACACAGACCATACACCGTTCACAAAACAGAACTCAAAATGGATCATAGAGCTAAATGTAACTTGCAAAACTATAAAACTCTTAGAAGAAATCATAGGAGAAGGTCTATGTGACAGGTATAGCAATGATATTTTAAATCCAATATCAAAGGTACAATCCATGAAATACATAATTGATACGCTAGACTTTATTACAATTGAAAACTTTGGCTCTGCAGGAGAATAAGACAAGCCACAGATGGGAGAAAATATTTGCAAAAGACACATCTGATATTGTAATAAAAAACTTACCAAAATATCTTAAAATTCAACAATAAGAAAATGAATAATCTAATTTTTAAAATGAGCAAAAAGCCTTAACAAACACTTCACCAAAAAAGACATAAAGATGGCAGGTAGGCACATGAAAAGGTGCTCAACATCATGTGTTACTAGGGAATTACAAGTTAAAACAACTAGACACCGGTGCACAATTATCAGAAGGGCCAAAATCTGGAACACTGACAAAAGTGAATGCTGAAGGATGCAGAACAACAGGGACTCTGATTCACTACTGATGGGAATGCAAAATGGTTACCACAGCCACTTTGGAAGACAGTCTGGCAGTTTCTAACAAAACTAAACATACTCTTATCCTACATCCAGGAATCACACTCCTTGGTATTTACCCAAGTTAGTTGAAATCTTTGTCTACACAAAAACCTCAACATGAAAATTCATGGCAGTCTTATTCACAGCTGCCAAGACTTGGAAGCAACTCAGATGTCCTTCGATAGGTGAATGAGTAAAAAGCTGTGGTATATCCAGACAGTAGACTTTCAGTGCTAAAAAGAAATGTGCTATCAATCCACAAAAAGACATGGAGGAAACTTAAATGCATATTACTAAGTGAAAGAAGCCAATCTGAAAAGGCTATGTACTGTTTGATTCCAGCTGTATGACCTCTGGAAAATGCAACACTGTGGAGACAGTAAAAAGATCGATCAGTGGTTGAAAGGGATAGGGAGGAGAGTGGGATACTGGCAGAGCACAGAGGATTTGAAGGCAGTGAAAATACTCGTGTTATACTCTTAAATAATGGTCGATACATGTCACCCTACATTTGTCCAACCCACAGAATGTACAATGCCGGGAGTGAACCCTAATATAAACTATGGACTCTGCATAATAATGATATATGTCAGCGTGGCTTTATCAAGTATAACAACATACATTGGTGGAGTATGTTGAGAACGGGGGAGGCTGTGTGTGTAAAGGACAGACACGTTCACTTAATTTTGCAGTGAACATAAAACTTCTCTAAAAGATAAAGTTTATTAATTAAAAAAATAACATATAGACACACACACATATACACACATCAACATTTCTATTTCCAGGTGTTGAGTGAGACACTGACCACTGAGCTTTCTTAAACTCCCTAGCTCATGTAATTCTTTTTTTTTTCCCTCAAAGAATGGCTATTTTGGATCACTGGTCACTTTGAAATATCTGAGATATTTTACTGTTATTAGCTTCCAAATGATAAGTACCTAAAATTACTTGAAAATAGACTAGACAGAAAGAGGTATTTTTATATTTCTATTTAACACAGACTGCTTATTCTTAGAATATAGCTAATCTCTTTAAATTAAAAAAAAATTTAGATTGCTCTTGATGTAGGTAATAAAATCTCATTCAGAACTGTGTGGTCCGGGGAGGTATTTAACATATGTTTTAGGGTCACTCTGTATATTCCAGGTTCTCTTCCCACATGTATCAGTTAAATTCCCAGAAATGTAAGGGACATACTAATCAAAATTATTGTCCAATTATAAAATATGAGTATGCTTCTCATAGGTTTTTAGTCCTGAAAATGCATATGTGATACATTCTTCCCAAATTGAATCATATTTTAAATATTCTCTCAGGGAACTAATACTCAAAAACCTTTATGTTAACTTGTTAGAAGAGGATAATATATAATATTGAGATAACTGAATGTGTGACTAGATTATAATTTTTTTCCTAGGGCTACCTAGAATAAATATGAAAGGAGAAAACCATCTCAAAATTAGAAACTTAACTAAATCTACAATTAAATACATGTCCTATTTTGTCCTCTTGGCCTGAAGAAAAGTTACTTCTATACAAAATACACCTGAAAAGCATGACTACCACATTTAAACTTATTCTCCTCCATCTATTTCATGTGCATCTGTATATATACATTCCGAGTTTATGACAGTATTTATATTTAGCTCTAAGGATCAAAACTGAAGAACCAATAGTAGTAAACAGGAATAAATATAACTTGAAAGTCTGTTACTTAATATGTCTATATGCAATTCTATTGTAAAAAGCAGCTATTATTTTCAATATGACCTCAGTCTTGATTTAAAGTACTATTATAAATTTCCAAGATTCAGGAGAAGAAACACAGAGAGGCAAGTCAAGCACTTCCCATTGTAGTATCTGCTGATTCCATTCAAGGTGAGGAGAAGCTGAGCAGCGCTTTAGGCAGCCTTTTGGGGCCATAGTCGATAATGTAAGAATTCAGAATAGTGGCTTTTTGGAAGTAAGGAGGGAGTAAGAATTGAGAAGAGGCAATGATCTTTTCGTTGACTTTAGTGGTGGTTACACTGGTGTTCACTTTGCCCTAACTCACTGTGCTGCACATTAGTGTTTGGCGCACTTCTCTGCATGTGTGCTGTACTTCAAAGTAAAACAAGTAAAAACGTTACCATGATAAGAGATTTCAGCCCATGTTTACACCCTTAAATTCACTTCAGTAAACACACTGAGCATGTTTTCCATGCCAGCCATCGTACTAAGTGCTAGCATTACAACTTTAAGTAAGAGACGAATACCGTATGATGTCCCTGTGGAATTTAAGAAACAAAACAAAGGAACATGGTGGGGGGTGGCAGGGGGTAGGAAGAGACACAAACCATGAAACAGCTTCTTAAAAAAAATTTTTTTTAATGTTTATTTATTTTTGAGAGAGAGAGGGAGATAATCTGAAGCAGGCCCCAGACTCTGAGCTGTCCACACAAAGCCCTACATGAGGCTCAAACTTACAAACCATGAGTTCATGGCCTGAGCCAAAGTTAGACACTTAACCGTTTGAACAACCCAGGTGTTCAAAACAGATTTCTAATTATAGAGAACAAACCGAGGGTTGCTGGAAGGGAGGTGGGTGGGTGATGGGTTAAATGGGTGATGCCTATTAGGGAGGGCACTTGTGGTGAGCATCAGGTGTTGTAAGTGTTGAATTACTAAATCTACACCTGAAATGAATATTACACTATATGTTAACTAACTGGAATTTAAATAAAAACTTTTGAAAAAGTCATGAAAACATTTTAAAAATAAATTTATCTGTAGAAACAAAAAAGAAAGAAAGAGAGAGAGATGTCTCTGTTTTCATCAAGCTTACAATCTAAGAGAAACATGGCATGAAATCCATAGTATGAAAATTAAAGAGTTTAGCACTTACCATTGAAAGCAACTGACTTACTTAATAAAAGGGAATGATGTTAGTTCTGAATGTAAGTCTGAAGCCCAAGTTGTAAATTTATAAATTTAATATTCAGTTTTCTATGGTTATGCTTTTACTCTGATTTTTAAACATATTAACTAGACTGTAAATTCCTTGAGGTCAGAAGCTGTTTTATTCATCTCTCAATCATCTGTTTCACTGTGCAAGATCTAGCTAACAGACATAAGTAAGTTGATTGGATGAAGAAATAAATCAAGAGATATAGAATGTCTTTCTTTAATGTACCTGGTTGTCTATGTGATTTTTCCTTTCTAAATATAAGCGAATTCAAGGCAGAGATTTTATTCTTTAAATTCTCTGGAAAAAATTAAATGTCCTGCATAAATTTAGTATTTAATAATTCATTCATGATTATTAAATAACAATTGTTCAACTTTCAATTTTTAATCTTAGACTGACTCATGGCAATAAAACAATAGCTAATTTTCAGCCCTTCAAGGATTTATAATTTAGTCCAAGAAGTTTTCAACTTCATAGGTGAGGTAAATGAAGCCCTTCAAGAAGTTTAATGACTTGCCAAAACTCATAAAGTAATGCAAAATACTTAGGTCTGACCTGCAAATTCTCTCTTACACACAAAGAAGAAAATTTTCTCTAACACCACTTTATATGTCTCCAAATCTGTACTGTATTGATGGTTGTTTAATTCGAAAAAGGAAAATAATTTGTATTCAGTATAAGAAAAGTGATTTGCTTCAAACAGGAAGCAAATATTGTGTAAATATTTATGTGAAGAAATTTTTATGTGAAACAAACTATGTGAATAAAATCTACAAAGTGTGTGTATCTAATACCAACAAATGGTTTTAATAAGTCCAATACTATTTTCTGGGGATAGGCAATTGGAAGTTTTTTAAATTGCATATTATAAAACTTGGAAAATAGTCTACATTCACAATCATTTTTTACCTGCAATAAACGAACTTCTAAGTCTACCTAACCATAGATTTCATATTTGTTGTTATTATTTTAATGATTGCACCACTAGTCTGAAAAAATTCAGCCAAAAAATTGAGTCTCTACTTTGAACTATCTTATAGTCAGAAGGAAAAGTCAAGTAGACAACCAAATATATTAAACTAGACTCTTGATCTGTGACCACCTTCTAAAAGAAAAACCATCATTACAAATTCACAAAACTAAGAAAGGCTTTCTCTTAGAAGCCTTTTTCATAAGACAGGGCTGAAAACTGACAGTGCGTGCCTCCAGAGACCATGTCACTAATTAATCTGTCTCGTATCCAGGGGTTTATTATCTCCATCGGGACCTATTCATAGGTGGAAAATAATCCTGAAGGTAAATTCATTTCCAAATTGTTAGGTTAAACAGTAAAGCTATTCATGCCGCAACATATCAGTTATCTTTACTAAGGAACTACTGAAGAGGTTTGAGATGATGAGTGAATGACCTATAAGATTTAAAAATTAATGTCCTTTACTGAACCATGGGCTTAACTATGAGTATATAAAAGTGTTTGATTATTAAAAGATTATCTAAAATTATAGATTATACAACTTCTTGGGCACTTGATCTTTTTAGTTAAATTCAGTTATTAAAAACTGAATAATCAGTCATCTAATAGGAAAATTCTTGCACCAACGAGATAATCTTCCTGGGTTCAAATGTTTCTTAGGGTTAAAGGTTGATTTAGAAAGATATGAATACTTCATGAAGACAAACTGGATAATAAATTCGGAGAAAAACTTGCTTTGTCAAAACACTTTGTAATCTAGAAATTAAAATTAGCATGTAGAATATTTCCATAATCAAAAAGCTACAAGAGAGTCTCTATCTACTTTCTTGAGCACTGTATTACCCCCAAATTTTCTTGTCACATTATTTTACAATATTCTTCCATACATGACTATTTTTGGTACTT
>NC_043700.1:98351412-98352892 GCF_006229205.1 Suricata suricatta
ACAATGAAATATCACCTTACACCTGTCAGAAAGTTAAAATCAAAAACACAAGAAACAAGTGTTGACAAGAATCTTTCTGATTATCTTTGGGAAATTTTGTTTGCCATTCTCCTAAATCAGACTCCAATTTTATCTGATATCTCTTTCTCCCCCTCCCCTTTGCTTTCACCATTGCTCTTGTTCATTTTGCATGTATTCCCTTGTTTTAGAGAAACAAGCTTCCCATATTCCATTAGGTTAGAAAGATGATATAATGCAAATGGCATTTTGATAACTGACCTCAGTATGAATGTCTCTGTAGTTCCTCTGCTCTAATTGGACTAGTTTTCCACTGTACTCTGAATACTTGGTATCTTGGCATCCCCCTGAAATTCAATCTTATTGAATCTTTTGGTTCTCTCCTGTATTGAATCTTTTGTTTTCTATATCCGATTTCTTCCTCATTCTTGATTTATTTCCTTTTTTTGTTGGAGGACATCCTTCTGTTAATTTCTGAGCAATTTTATGTAGGAGAGAAAATAGTTTTGAAAACTTAGGCATCTACAAAAGTCTTCATATTTTTCCTTATTTTTTGACTTATGGTTTGAGTACAGCTGGAAGTATTGAATTTAATGGGATTGTGTCGATTGTATTAATTTCAGTGCTACTCTTGGGTACTCTCCGACTATCTGATTTCTTATTAAGTGTAAACTAACGCCCCCATCCAAGTTCTGTGAAATATCACAATGATACTCCTTCAAGAAGGTTTTTTTCCTCCTTTCACCCAGGTACTTTATGAACTTCTAGAAATTTATATTTTTTAGTTTTAAAACTTTTTCTTACATTATTTTATTAATGGCTTCTATACTTCCATTCTCCTCCTCTCTCTGTCTGTCTCTCATCTTTTTTAGCCTCTTTAATTCAGGTGTTAACTATTTTGCCTGATTCTATCTGTTTTTCCTTGGTTTCTAATTCTTTATCATTTTGCTCCCTTTCTTGGAGATTTTCTCAACTTCCTTTTCAACCTTTCTATTGAATTCTTCATCTCTGGATATCTACATTTATTTGGAAGATTTCTTTATTAGTTTTTGAAGTTTCCTTTTTAAAACTACTGTTATTTTCTTATTATTTCTTACCTTTCTGAGGACATTAATGATGGATTTTTAAGTTTATTTCTTCTATAATGTCAATTTCTTCAAAGTTATTTTGTCTGTTTGGAACCCTTTTAAAGACTTTATTCACATTTTTTATGTTTTTATTTCATTTTTGTAATTAAGAGTGGGAAACTAAAATGTAAACTGAAAACTTTGAAAATATAAGTGGAAATTATTGACATTAGCTATTCAAGAATGATCTGAATGTGATTTTTGCTGGAAAACCCCAGTACTTTAGGTTTTCACAAGACTGCCAGTTTCTAAGATAGTTTTCTGATAAAATCCCAGTGCTCGGGCAGTTGAGCGGGGAAACCAGGTTTTGTGTCTCAGCCTTCAACATTTAATAT
>NC_043700.1:98352992-98356056 GCF_006229205.1 Suricata suricatta
GGAATACATGCAAAATGAACAAGAGCAATGGTGAAAGCAAAGGGGAGGGGGAGAAAGAGATATCAGATAAAATTGGAGTCTGATTTAGGAGAATGGCAAACAAAATTTCCCAAAGATAATCAGAAAGATTCTTGTCAACACTTGTTTCTTGTGTTTTTGATTTTAACTTTCTGACAGGTGTAAGGTGATATTTCATTGTCGTTTTGATTTGGTTTCCCTGATGATTAATGATTTTGACTATCTTTTCATGTATCTGTTGGCCATCTGTATATCTTCTTTGGGAAAATGTCTATTCAGGTTTTTTTGCTCACTTTTTTTTTAATGTTTTATTTATTTTTGATACAGAGAGAGAAGAGCATAAGAGGGGGAGGGGCAGAAAGAGAAGGAAACAGAATCTGAAGCAGGCTCCAGGCTCTGAGCTAGCTGTCAGCACAGAGCCTGATGCAGGGCTCGAACCCACAAACGTGAGATATGACCTGGACCGAAGTCAGAGGCTTAACCAGTTGAGCCACCCAGGCGCCCCTCTGCCCACTTTTTAATCAAATTATTGGGGGAGTAATGTTGAATTTTAGTTTTTTATATTTTTTTTATTTTGAGTGAATTGCAATAGTTTATTTTTGTTTTTATTTCCCTTGTCTGGGGAGACATGTCTAGAGAAATGATGTCAAAGAAATTATTGCCTATGTTTTGTTCCAGGAATCTTATGGTTCCAGGCCTCACATTTAGGTCTATCCATTTTTAGTTTATTTTTGTGTATGGTGTGAGAAAGTGGTTTCATTTCATTCTTTTCTATGTAGCTGTACAGACACCCCAGGGCCATTTGTTGAAGAGACTGTCTTTTACCCATGGTATACTCTTGCCTCCTTTGTCATAGATTAATTGACCATATAAACATAGTTTTCTCTCTGCGTTTTCTATTCAGTTCAGTTGATCTATGCATCTATTTTTGTGTCAGTACAATATTGTTGTTGTTCTTGTTTTTTATTACAGTTTATTGTCATGTTGGTTTCCGTATAACACCCAGTGCTCTTCCCCACAAGTGCCCTCCTCCATGTGCATCACCGCCTTCTCCTTTCCCCCTCCCCTTCAGTACAATATTGTTTTGACTGCTGCAGCTTTGTAATAGAACTTGAAATCTGAAATTGTGATACCTCCAGGTTTGTTCTTTTTCCTCAAGACTGCTTTGGTTTTCAGGGTCTTTTGTGGGTCCATACAATTTTAGGATTATTTGTTCTAATTCTGTGGAAAATGCTATTGGTATTTTGATAGGGATTGTATGGAATCTATAGATTATTTGGGGCAGCACAGACATTTTTACAATATTGGTTTTTCCAATTTATGAGTATAGAATATCTTTCCATTTGTTGCGTTGTCTCCAACAAACATCAGGGGATGGAGGAGGGATGAAAAGGTGAAGCACAGGCATTTTAGAATGGTGAAACAATTTTGTATGAATATATTCTATATGAATATATGATAAATATATGACATTGTGTATTTTCAAAATCCATAGAACCCTAAAACAACATGAAGATTGAACCTAAGTGTAGACTATGGATTTCAGCCAATAGTAATATATCAACAGCAGTTCATGAATTGTAACAAATGTATCATATTAATACAATTAGCGAAATTGTGTGCCAAGTGAGGTGGGAAATAGGAGTTAGGTATGGGACTCTGCACTATCTTCTTGATTTTTCTGTAATTTGAAAATGTTCTTAAAAAAATAAATGCTTTAAATCTTCCTATATTTTTTAGCTTTTTAATAATAACTATAAAATGAAAGAGAATTTCAGAACTATGAGCCATCTTTCTCCTCTGGGACCTCCAAAATAAACAAACTTATATCCTTCCTACTATCACCAAATATGTCTTCCTTTTCTTAAGAGCCAATATTCTTCAAAGAACTTTTCAGTGTCTCCATTTCTCCCTCTATGTACTGTAAATTGATTCTACACTTAGTATTCTCAGAGAAGGAAGTAAATAGCCTCTCTTCAATGAATACTTTTCTTTTTTTATAACATATTTTTGTACTTTATTTTTTTCAGTGTTATATCTGTACTTATTCTTTTTTTATAGTTTATTGTCAAGTTGGTTTCCATATAACACCCAGTACTCTTCCCCACAAGTGCTCTCCTCCATATCCATCACTCTCCTTCCCTTTTCCCCCCCTCCCCCTTCAGCCCTCAGTTTGTTCTCAGTCTTCAAGAGTCTCTCAGGATTTGCCTCCCTCCCTCTCCCCAACTCTTTATCCCCCTGTCCCCTGCCCATGGTCCTCTGCTGGGTTTCTCCTGTTACACATATGAGTGAAAACATATGGTATCTGTCCTTCTCTGCCTGACTTATTTCATTTAGCATGACACTATCAAGGTCACTCCACATTGCCATGAATGGCCAGATTTCATTCTTTCTCACAGCCATATAGTATTCTATTGTATAGAAAAACCACATCTTCTTGATCCATTCATCAGTTGATGGCATTTAGGCTCTTTCCATGATTTGGCTATTGTTGAAAGTGTTGCTATGAACATGGGGGTACAGGTGCCCCTATGCATCAGCACTCCTGTATCCCTTGGGTAAATCCCCGGCAGTGCTATTGCTGGTCATAGGGGAGTTCTATTGTTAATTTCTTGAGGAACCCCCAAACTGTTTTCCAGAGTGGCTATACAAGTTTACATTCCCACCAACAGTCTAAGAGGGTACCTGTTTCTCCACATCCTCACCAGGATCTATAGTCTCCTGATTTGTTCATTTTAACTACTCTGGCTTGAGGTGGTATCTCAGTGTGGTTTTGATTTGTACTTCCCTGATAATGAGTGACATTTAGCATTGTTTCATGTGCCTATAGGCCATCTGGATGTCCTCTTTGAGGAAATATCTATTCATGTATTCTGCCCATTTCTTCACTGGATAATTTGTTTCTTGGGTGTGGAGTTTGGTGAGTTCCTTGTAGACTTTGGATACTAGCCCTTTATCTGATATGTCATTTGCAACTATCTTTTCCCATTCCATTGGTTGTCTATTTGTTTTCTTGATTGTTTCCTTTGCAATGCAGGAGTTTTTT
>NC_043700.1:98356156-98466565 GCF_006229205.1 Suricata suricatta
CAATATCTTGGTGAGTATTTTTGCATCTGTCTTCATTAAGGATATTGGTCTGTAGTTCTCTTTTTTTGCTGGGTCTCTGTCTGGTTTGGGTATCAAGGTGATGCTGGCTTCATAGAATGAGTCCAGAAGTTTTCCTTATATTTCTATTTTTTGGAAGAGCTTGAGAAGAATGAGTATTAACTCTGCTTTAAATGTCTGGTAGAATTCCTCAGGGAAGCCATTGGCCCCAGGCTCTTATTCACTGGGACATTTTTGATAACATTCGATTTCTTCACTGGTTATGGATCTGTTCAGATTTTCTGACTCTTCCCGTTTGAATTTTGGTAGTGCATGTGCATTTAGGAATTTGTCCATTTCTTCTAGGTTGTTTAATTTTTTGGCATATAATTTTTCATAGTATTCCCTGATGTTTGCTTGTATTTCTGAGAAATTTGTTGTAATAGATCCATTTTCATTCATGATTTTGTCTATTTGGGTGTTCTCTCTTTTCTTTCTGAGGAGCCTGGCTAGAGGTTTATCAATTTTGTTTATTTTTCAACTCTTGGTTTCATTGATCTGTTCAACTGTGGATTTTTGGATTCTATATTGTTTATTTCTGACCTGATCTTTATTATTTCTCTTCTTCTGCTGGGTTTGGGGGTGCTTTTGGTGCTCCCATTCTAGTTCCTTTAGGTGCTCTGTTAGATTTTGTATATGCGTCTTTTCTAGTTTGTTGAAATAGGCCTGAATTGCAATATAGTTTCCTCTTAGGACTGCATTTGCTGTGTCCCAGAGAGTTTGAATTATTGTATTTTCATTTTCAGTCATTTCCATATATTTTTAAATTTCTTCTCTAATTGCCTGATTGGCCCAATCATTCTTTAGTAGCATGATTTTTAACCTCCATGTTATTGGAGGTCTTCTTGACTTTTTCCTGTGATTGATTTCAAGACTCATAGCATTGTGACCTGAAAGTGTGCATGGTATAATCTCAATTCGTTTATATTTATGAAGGGCTGCCTTATGACCCAGTTTGTGATATATCTTGGAGAATGTGCCATGCGCACTTAAGAAGAAAGTGAATTCCCTAGCCTCAGGATGTAGAGTTCTAAATATATCTGTCAAATCCATCTGTCCCCTTTTATCTTTCAGGTCCATTGTTTCTTTAGTGATTTTCTGTGTGGTTTATCTATCCATTGCTGTAAGTGGACTATTAAAATCCCCTGCAATTAGCACATTCTTATCAATAAGATTGTTTCTGTTTGTGATTTATTGTTTTATGTATTTGGGTGCTCCCGAATTCGGCCAAAGATGTTTATAATTGTTAGCTCTTCCTGATGGAGAGACCCTATAATTATTATATAATGTTCTTCTTCATCTTTTGTTATTGCCTTTAAAGTCCAGTTTGTCTGATATAAGTATGGCTATTCTGGCTTTCTTTTGACTTCCAGTCGCATGATTGATGTTTCTCCATCCCCTTACTTGCAATCTGAAGATGTCCTCAGGTCTAAAAAGAGTCTCTTGTAGACAGCAAATAGATGGATTTTGTGTTTTTTATCCATTCTGCTACACTATGTCATTTGAGTGGAGCATTTAGTCCATTTAAATTCAATTTTATTATTGAAAAATATGGTTTTAGATTCACTGTGTTCTCTGTAGGGTTCATGCTTGTAGGAATGTCTCTGGTACATCATATTCCTTGCTATGTTTATCTCATAGAGTCCCTCTTAGGATTTCCTGTAGGGCTGGTTTGGTGATGATGAATTCTCTCAATTTTTGTTTATTTGGGAAAGCCTTTATCTCTCCTTCTATTTTGAATGACAGGCTCACTGGGTAAAGGATTCTTGGCTGCATATTTTTCCTGTTCATCACATTGAAGATTTTCTGCCATTCCTTTCTGGCCTGCCAAGTTTCAGTATATAAGTCTATAACCACTCTGAGGGGTTTCCCTTTGTATTTTAGGCCCCTTTTATCCGTGGCTGCTTTCAGAATTCTCTATCTTTATATTTTGCCATGATATGTCATGCCGAAGGTCGATTCAAGTTATGTCTGAGGGGAGCTCTCTGTGCCTCTTGGATTTCAATGTCTTTTCCCTTCCCCCAGGGGAAGTTCTTGGCTATAATTTTATCAAGCACCTCTTCAGGACCTTTATCTCTTTATTCTTATTCAGGAATTCCTATGATATAGATATTGTTCCATTTGACTGTATCACTCAGGTCTCAAATTCTCCTTTAGTGCTCTTGTATCAATTTCTCTTTTTCTCAGCTTCCTCTTTTTCTATAACTGTGTTTTCTAATTCACCTATTCTCCTCTCTGCCTCTGCAGTGGCCGCCTCCATTTTATTATGTACCTCATTTATAGCATTTTTTAAACTCATCACAGCTATTTTGAAGGTCCCTAGTCTTTGTATCAATAACTTTTCTGATGACTTCCATGCTTTCTTCAAGCCCAGCGATTAATTTTATGACAATTGTTCTAAATTCTTGCTCCATTATGTTGCTTATATCTGTTTTGAACAGTTCTGTGGCTGTAACTTCTTCCTGGAATTTCTTTGTAGGAGAGTTCTTCCGTTTTGTCATTTTGGTAAGCTTTCTGTCTCTTGTTTGTTTTAAAAGCTCATTATGCACTCTGCACCTGTTAGTATTGGTATATTAAAGGAGGCTCATTGACTCTGTAGGGCCTGTCATTCAGAAAGTGTTCTTTTAATGGTGTCTCTTGGTTTCTTTTGTTGTGCCTTTGGTTATTTTATTTCCCTACTCAGTGATATTTGGGACTCTCCACCATGTGTACTTTGGCTTGTTTCTTGAGGTAGCCCTGAAAAGGAAAAAAGACAGACAAACACACAGGGAACAAAAGTATGCAAATGCACAGACAAATCAAACAAACAAGCCAACCAAAAGGGGAATGAAAAGAAAAAAGGAGGGGAGGAACCACAAACAACAAAAGACAAAGGACAGTCTAAATGCTTAAAATAACCGAGGGGAGAGATAAGAATGAGATAAAGGAAAATACATTGGAATGGCAAGAATTGATCTAATCATGGCAATGCATCAGTATTGGCCCTTCCTGGGCTGGGGGAAGGGGGCTAGGAGAAAAAGAAAAGGAAAAAAAGGCAGCTTTCCAGCTCGGATGGGCTTGCTTTTGGTGCAGGTAGGTCTTGCAGCTGCTCAAGGCCCTAACTTGGTGATTGTGGGAGTAAGAATGGCAGCACCCCAATCCCTACTCACACCGAGCATTGCAACCCACTCTGTTCCGTCTAATCACCCTGTGAAGCAGCAGGCCAAGTTTTTTTTTTCCAAGCCCCGCCTCATTTCCGAATCCTAGTCCACATACTTTAATGATACCGCTGAGATGAGATGTACTATTGCAGGCTGGGCGGCTTCCTATCCCGGGATCGAGTGCGTCAAGCCCGAGGAAAACACACCAGCTAAAGGGGACTCTTCTCTCTCCCCGTGCCCTGCGGTTATAGATGAGATGATAAGATCCTTCTCCTTCCCTGGCCAAGGTTTTTCTCTTCTCTAGAGACAGCTCTATGAGTGTTTACAGCCTCTCTTTCTCCTCCCCTCATCTCTCCCTGGCTCTACGTGCTCCCCCATGCTCTTCGTGGAGTGGGTCTCTCTCCCCCCACCAAGCCTCCAGTCCAGGCCCATTTTTATCTTCCCCAATCTGCACTCCCTCATGCATGAGGCTGTCCTCTTTGTGGACTTTGGGTCTTTTCCTTCCACTCTTGTAGATCAGAGTATTGTGGCTTCAGTCCTTCTTAGTTTGATATATGTGGGCGAATGAAAATTACAGAGCTCCCTACTTCTCTGCCATCTTGCTCCCCTCATATTTTTTTCCAATGAATACTTTTCAATGATGATCTTATTTTAATTTACACAGCATTCTGAGTTTTTCTCAGTGGAATAACTAAAAGTAAAAATGCATAAATCTTAAGTGTATCTCTATTAATAACTTCTTTGAATTTTGTATTCTCCTATATGACAACCATACCAATCAATATTTAGAAAACATTTCTACCATACCAGAATGTTCATTCCTTATCCTTTCCCATCAATGTCACATCCCTGAAATCTGACTTCTATCATCATTGATTAGTTTTGTCTGTTTTAATACTTCATATCAATGGAATCATTCAGTACGCACTCTTCCATTCCTAGCTTCATTGACTCAACTAATATTGGATTGTTTGTTTTTATTTATTACAAGTATAATTCAAGTATTCTACAAGTATTACAAATATTATTTATTACAAATAAGTTATTTAGTTACTCCATGTATAAGTACTTTGTTAGATGTGTATGTTGCAAATAATTTTCTCCAAGTCCATGGCTTACTTATTAAATTAATGGTGTCTATTGATAAAAAAAATTAAAGTTTGCTAAAATCCAATTTATCCTTTAAAAGTCTTTTGGTTAGTGTTGTTCGTGTCCTATCTAAAAAATATCATCCCTTCCCTCAAGTCGTAAATTTTTTCCTTTATGTTTTCGTGTAGTGATTTAGCCTTCATGTTTGGATCTATAAAGTGTCAAATTGATTTTTGTGTATGCTATAAAGCAGGCTTGAAAGTTTTTGGGTTTCATGGATACATCATTGCTCCAGCACAAATTATAATGAGAATTTTTCTTTCCCCATTAAATTATATTAGCATCTTTGTAAAAAATTAGTTGACTGCATATATATAGGTCTTTCTCCTACTCTATCCTCTTCTGTTGCTCTTTCTTATTCTTACTTCCAAACCACACTGTCTTAATTACTGTAACTTTAGAATAAGTCTTTAAAACTCATTACATAAACTCTCCAATTTTTTCTTTATTCTTGGTAGCACTAGTTGACTTGAAGTCCACTTTATCTACTACTCATATAGCTACAGTTATTTTTTATAAGTGAGTTTTAAATCTTTCTATTTTCCAACCTCTTTTTATCTTCTTTCAAAGGCTGAATGTCATAATGTTGCATTAAACAAGACCCAACACTAAGCTGTTTTCTTGGATCTTATTTTCAAATCCAATCTGATGTTTTCTGCATTTTCAGTGGAACTTTTGTACTATCAATATGTATGTAATTATTGATACGATTGTATCTTTCACCTTGCTGACTGATTTCTATTTATCCATCCCTTTTCCTTTGCTCTGCAGTTCATAGTTTCTTATGTATAATTTGAATATTTTTTAGTACTTCATTAAAAATATTTTTAATGTTTATTTATTTTTGAGAGAGAGAGAGAGAGAGAAACAGAGTGTGAGTGGGGGAGGGCAGAGAGAGAGGGAGATGCAGAATCTGAAGCGGACGTCAAGCTCTGAGCTGTCAACTTAACTCAGCTCAGAGCCCAACATGGGGCTTAAAACCAAGAACCATGAGATCATGACCTGAGCCACCCAGGCACCCCATTTTTTATTTAGTATTTCATTTTATCTATTATATTGGCCTTTTCACTGTGTACCATGGTTTACTGGTTACTTAGAGATTATAATATTCATCCTTAATTATCATAGTGTACCCTGAATAAATAGTATACAACTTCACAGTGTACAAAACTTACATATACCCTTCTTCCTATTGTGCCATCGGTATATATTTTATGTCTACATATTTCAATTTTCACAATGCATGGTTATTATATTTACTTTATTTGGGTGTGGGATGTTCTTTTTTTCCTTTTTCAAGTTCTTATTTAAATTCCAGTTTATTGTATTTTCTTTAAGCAGCCAATAGTCTCTTAAAGAAAAAAATTTAAATATATTTTCTATTTATCCACATATTTACCCTTTACTGTGCCCTGCATTTTCTTCCTGAAAATCCAACCTTTCATCTGAAATTATTTCTCTTCATCCTGAAAAAAACTTCTTTAATCTATTGTTCATTTATGTCTGCTATTTATGCTAGTGCAGAACAACCTTTATTTTGTTTGTTTGAAAACATTTTTATTTCACCTTAATTGTAGTGAATAGTGCCCCATTCTCCTTCTCCTTTCCTGGAATATCAGTTACATGCATAACAGGACATCTGATATTTTTTCTCCAATATTTGCTTTTCTGTTTAGTAATCTTTTATTATTCTTTCCATTTGCTTCAGTTTTAATTATTTCTATAGACCAGTGACTAATAATTTAATAATTCACTAATAATCCATTCTAGTGTTAATCCAATTCACTAAATTCTTCACATTGAATGTACTTTTTTAAATAAAGTTTCTTTTCCAGGCAGGTTTTGGGGGTTTCTGTTTGTTTATTTGTTGTTTTTTGGTTTTTTTTTTTGTTTTGTTGTTGGTGTTGTTATTGAGAGAGAGAGAGAGAGAGAGAGAGAATCCTAGGCAGGCTCCACACTCAACACAAAGCTGAGGCAGTTCTCCATCTCACTACCAGAAGATCATGACCTGAGCAGAAATCAACAGTTGGGCATTCAACCATTTAACTAACTGAACCACCCAGGTGTCCCTCCAAGCAGTTTTAAATTCTTGGCAAAACTAAATTTATGCAGTATAATAAGGGGAACCTGGGGTGGTGGTGGGGAAGGGAGGGAGAGCTCTTAAGACTTTTTCAGATTCCAATCCAACACTTTTGTATGTGTGCCTATGATAACCTTACTATTGCATCTGCCTAGGATTCCCAGACTACTCCAAGATGCCACTAACCTGTGAAAAACTAGGAAAGATTTGCTGATCTTTGGAATGATGACTTAAAGCAAAAATACTATTTTTTCATTCATTTATCTCTCATAGCTACAGTGGAATCAATGGTCTGTTTGATGTTCTACAGCCCAATCAGAAGTATTAAACAGTGTTCAATACACTTTGTTATTCACTCTTCTTTTTCCTTAGCATCCAGGATGTCATACTATTCAAATTTCCCTTTACCTTAAATTCTTCCTTTTTCCTAATCTTGGCATTCCTCAGAGTTCTCTCCCCTGTCTTACTGTTTTTCTCTCAGAATGATCTCTCTCTTCCATATGTTAGTGATCTCCAAATCTATTTTTCATCTAACACTGAGGGACCACATGATAGCATTAAGCCTTTTTAAAACATAGAATAGCCTTGTAAATTAGAGACTTTTCAAGAACAAAGCATAAATGACTCTAGTTTCTAAAGAACAGAAAAGAGTAAGATTTTAGGGGAGAAGTGTTTACTTAAGGGAACAAAGACATACTTATTGACAACCATATGTTTAAATGCTTCACTATAATTTGCAGTCTAAGGAAGAAATCATAAACTTTATAAAGATTCTTTCATCACCAGATGATTTACAAATATAATTTGCTTTCAAAGAATCAGTTTTATAAGTAAAAAAGTGAAGTCTCATGGTGGTTAGGTAGCCTTGTAAATAGCTTTCAAAATCATATTAAAATTGTAATTAGTCCATGAAATTATATATATGATGACAACACAGATTTATTACTGTGTTATACTCTAATTTTCAATTTTCTTAGGAAAAATAAATATTAATATGTTTCTCATTAGACCTGCTATTATGTTTGGACCATGGAAGTACACACTAATACTTAATATTATAGAAAAAGAACTTACATTACCTACAGTCATTTGTGAAGCTCAAATCAAATTCTGCAATAAACTTTCCACTCACTAGATAATCTTGTCTTATACAGTTCAAAATAATCAAATATTCAAAAATTTTTAAATTGGGCATCAATGCCTTATACATATTGCACACAAATTACTAAAAACAAAAACCATACCCACCTCAACTTTTTAAAGAGTTATATTTCTCAAGTTTGCCCTGTGAAAATATCAAAGCAAAGTCCCTTATAATCTCACGTTCAAAGCCATCCAAATAAACATAAAATCCAAGTAAAAATAGTGGCCTTGTTATAAAAACGCAACTTCAATATAATTTTCCTAGCCTTTCCTTCCAAACAGATTCAGAAATTTGGAACTACTACTCCAAGTAGTTTTGCTTCCCAACTATGGTATAAAATTAGACTTAAATCTCAATATGGCTTAGATTTAACTAACACTAGTCTTGAGTCCTAGAATCCCTGAACTGGAACTTTATAAACCGTGAACTCTTATAATCTCTGAAATACTCAGAGTAACATATCCACATCTGAAATTACTTAAAATGCTTCAGCATAGATAGCATGGTGTTATGTATCTGCTCTTTAGTGTAAGTTATACTCTAGGTTCATTCAATTATCTTAATTGAAAATTCATATTCCATACTGGTCACCTAGCATTGTATCAGAAAGTGCACACTTCAGATGCAGCTTCTCCAAGGGCTTCACTTATCTTTCTTTATCTGATAAATATTAGACTTTTACTAATTAATGAATATTAAAAATGGGGTTTCATCTGTGAAATTAATACTTCTTTGTCAGTGGGAATATTAAAAATTAGTTTTCAAGGTAATATTATGGATAATAAAGATATGTGGATTACCTAAAGTTTTAGAAACACCCTCACCATTTCATGAAAGGTCTAATAATCTAGGAAGCCCTATTACCTTCATCTTTGAGGTCAGCTTGAGGCCTGGGTCTTAATTGTTCTGAAATCCTTGCTCTGGAGTGGAGAATTCCTGCTTTTCTGATGCCAGATATAAAATGAACCAAATCCTGACTTTAGAATACTGTTGCAATAGTTTCAAGTAACAGTTTTATTGGGGTATCTGGGTGGCTCAGTCTGTTAAGCCTCTGACTTCGGCTCAGGTCATGATCTCACGTTTGTGGGTTCAAGCCCTGTGTAGGGCTCTGTGCTGACAGCTCAGAGCCTGGAGCCTGCTTCAGATTCTTTGTCTCCCTGTCTCTGCCCCTTCCAGCTCTCATGCTCTGTCTCAAAAATAAATAAAACATTTTTAAAAATTAAAAAAAAAACAGCTTTATTAAAATGGTCTTTAAGGCACCTAAAAAGACTGACACTGGAGCTTTAACAGATTTTCAGAAGATGTACATATGGTTTTATTCACCCTTGGTAATCTGTGTTTATCTAATAATTTAGTTTGAGATTTGCATTTATTATAATCTAGTAATGAGGTGGTAGGGAAATAGCTGAACTACACATCACCAAAAACATTTTGGCAGCTACCAATGTATCCTAAAGGGACCTTAATAGTTGAACTGTCTCAAATCTGTCTGCATCAGTATTTGTCTGTAAGTTCCAAGCCCTGATACTGGAAGGTTTCCTAAAACTCATTTTGTAAGCTTCTCTGAGAAGCTAGGAATTAGTGTATAAAAATATACCAGGAATTGATGTATGAAGAGACTCCAGCAACTAAACACCTCAGAAGGTATAAAAATTTTCAGCAGTTGACAGTGGGAACATGTAGAATATGAGTTCAGGGGACTCCATAATTTGCACATCAACTATGATTGGAGGCATCACAGATACAGGAGACATTACTGAAAGGTGGAAAGAAGAGCAGCAGACCTTTGCATTATAAGCTTTTGGGAATCTGTGAATGTTCTATTTTTATTATTTTTTTATTTTTTATTTTGAGAGAAAGAGAGACAGAACACATGAGCAGGGGACAGGCAGAAAGAGAAGGAAGGAGAAAGAGAATCCCAAGCAGGCTCCACACTGCCAGCACAGAGCCCAATGTGGGGCTCAAACACCTAACTATGAGATCATGACCTGAGCCAAAGTCAAAGGATGGATGCTTAAGTGACTGAATCACCCAGGTGCTCCTAGGGAATCTATAAATGTTCTAAGGAGAGAATAGCTG
The DNA here is from genome assembly GCF_006229205.1 of Suricata suricatta. Taxonomy (NCBI): domain Eukaryota; kingdom Metazoa; phylum Chordata; class Mammalia; order Carnivora; family Herpestidae; genus Suricata; species Suricata suricatta. The sequence goes on from NC_043700.1 coordinate 98,365,806, forward strand.
TAGAGAAACACTTTTTGTTACAAAATAGATAATTAAAGCTTACTAATAGAAACCACAAAATGATTCCTTCACAAGCAAGCAGATTTTTTTCCCATTCAGTTTTTAGAAATCCACTTTATGTGCTTAGTTACATGTTTTCAGGGCATTTACTCATAGAAGGCCATTAACACACAGCCTACACTGAGCATTGTTCCCTGACATGACACAGCGCCTGAACATTTTCCTCCAGCCTCCCAGTATCACTTAGCTCCAGATTGCAATTTCTCTCTGATCCCCTTCCTTCTCAGGGTGTCTGTGTTTTAGAAAGTATTTAGTGGTATTTGAGCAATTGGCATAAGTTTATTGGCAGAAGCAGGAGATGGAACAGAGGAAAAGATGAACAGAACTTTTCTCTAAGTACCAGAACCAAGAAAAATTCCAGTTTTGATTATTCTATATCAAGAGGCTAACATTTAAAGCAATTCCAAAAAGAGATTTTCTGTATCTGTTTTTGGTTGAAAGCAAAAGAAATGAATTCTGATTAACTTGTCTACAAAAATAAAATATCTGGAAAGATCCTTAGTGTCTCACTGCCCAACAGGTACATCTCAACAATAAAATTTCAAGAAGAAAAAAGACTTCATAAAGGTGTTGATAGTCTCTATAGAGTCACTCTGCCATAAATTACTCTGTTTTAATGGTTTCTGTCCTCATGTATACCCATTAGAGATTCATATTTCTAGGATAAAGAATCATTTGGGTATTGCTGAGATCATTTGCCCACTTGAATCATATGAAAATACAGAACATTTTTACTGAATAGACAAGAAAAATAGCTACTATACAGTAAAGCAGAGAAAAATAACATTCCTACGGATGCATAAATTTAAGTATATCTGTAGAAAAAAGTATGAATTCACAGTCATACCATCTAGTCAATCATTTAAAGTATTTGATTAAAGAAAAAGAAGTGCTCTGCTGACATGTTTAGTCCTGGATTATAAACCTCCCACATTTGAAGTTAAGATGGAGAGACAGCTGCCATTGTGAGTGCAGGATAAAACTGGTTTGTGTATGCTTTCTGAATCACAAAGATTTAAGTCAAAACTTTACATTTATTTGCAAACACCAGAAAAGGAACAAAGGAATGGAAAAGTCAAACTAAGAGTTTTCATGCATTTTAAAATCATATAATGAGTTTACAACATCTGAGGAAGCTACTATAATGTTAACGAAATAGCAACTCAAGAAAACAAATGCAATTCTGCAAATACTCATAGAATATTTCTATAGAGACACACAAAGAAGTAAAAGTTGCCCCTCTGGGGAATTTAGAACATAATGGGAAGTATAAACTAAATTTTCAAATAACCATAGAGAGTATAGATTATAAAAAAGAAGGGATAGATTACAAGTAATTAAGAGAGTTCGGATATGATTTAGGAATCAGCAGAATGTGAAATGAGGAGTTCAACAGGAAAATAATCATTTTCTTATTTCTTACTCTTTTCTATAGTCTTTATATTCACCACCTCATTTAATCCTCAACACTGTCCTTTAGAGTAGATATTTTTGGTCCAAATACAGAGAAAAACTTAAGTACACAGTGATGAAGCAGCTCACCCAATGTTACTCAGTTAACAAGAAGTCTAGTACCCTCACTTGTTCTTGGAGATGTGCTTTGAAACATGTGATAGTGGAAAGACCATGCTTTTAAATACAAGTTCAACAAAAATAACCATGTCTTTTAATGCTTAGTTTGCTTTAAAGAGATTTATAAAGGGAGGAAAAAAACTGTAAAACTAGGTAAGTTTCAGTCCTTGATTTAAAAAAATCAAATTGGAAGACCTTTTATTTAGAGCTAGTTGAGTAAAAAAAGCACCTACTTACTATTACTTTGACTCAAAGACCAGATAAAACAAACGAACAATTTTTTTAGAAATAAGGGAGGGATTTCAGATTTTAGCATGGATAGAATAAATACTATACCAGACAGCTACCCCACAGAAAATAACTGTAAAATCCAGACAGAATACAAAAGGCAATGCCCTGAAGACACTGGTGCACTGTGGACAGACTCTTGCGCTGCGCAAACACCTGGAAGTGAAGAGAGGAGCTATGCCAACAAATTCCCATCTTCATGCTTGTTAACAAGAGGCTACATGGTATTGGCATCTCACACACAGGATAGGTGCCAGTGGAAAGATTACAGTCTTTCTGACCAAGTGAACAATGAAACTAAAGTCATGTATACTGTGGATGTTAAAGAAAGTAGGAAAACTCCTGAAGGGAAACAGCCATTTAGAGATTGAATCCTACTTGCTGTCTACCCATATCTTTCACTGACCCATGAAACACCCATATGTGGCACAGAATCAAAGCATATTAACAAAAGCAAAAGAAAGAAAAAGAAAGAAAAAAGAAAAGAAAAAGAACTGACATATGAGTTTCCATCAAAGAAACAGAGTGCACCTGTCAATATCAGGCAAAATAATAGCCCAATAAAACAAAAAAAGAAACAACACTCATTGGAGAAAAATAACAGAATCTAAAATCTCCATAATTTAATAGTCATAAGTGCGTGGAATCCAATCCAAAATTGCTTAACATACCAAAAAATAACAGAAAACCACACATACACAAGTGGAAGATATTTCAACAACAACAAAAAAATCAAACAAGATCAATCCTGAGATGAAACAGATATTGAAACTCCCAGGGAAACTTCTGGACCTATTCTGAATGAAGTAAAACAAAATATGCTCATAATGAATAAAATGATAAGAAATCTCAGCAGAAACACAGAAGTTAAAACAAACAAAATGAAAACTTCAGAACTGAAATGTACAATAGCTGAACAAAAATTTCACAGAATGAATTTAACAATGTAAGCCTAGAAGAAAAAGATAACAGAGGAACAAGTAAACAAACTTGAATATAGATCAATAGTAATTATCAAATATGAAATATAGAAATAAATGATATTATAAAAATAGAACAGACACTCAGGGACCTGTTAAATATCAGATGATCTAAAATATATGTAATGGGAATCCCAGAAGGAGAAGGGAGAATGGAATTGAAAAATTACTTATATTAGTAAGGGCTGAAGACATCCAAGATTGATGAAACAAAGAAACTTAGAAACTTAATGATGCTACATGAACATCAGAGTAAATACAAGGAACTGCTTCTTGTATCTAACATTTATTAATTATTTAACCTCTATAAAATCTTCAAAAGATAGGTAATATTAGTATCTTCATTTTTAGAGTAGAAAATGATAACACAAGGAAAAAAGGTTAAAATACATATACAAGGTCTTCAAGCTATTAAATGACCCATCTATGATTTGAACCCACCAGTCTAATTCTGGAGGCCCTGCTTTGAGTGTATAGCCTTGCACATACATTGATTTGGTATCCCTGAATTCCTGAAGAGCAAACTGAAAATATGGAACAATGAAATATGTATGCATAGAATAAATGAAATGGAGAAAAAAAAGGTAATGATTACCACTGGTCTATATCTGGTACAGTTACTAAATGTCACATGCACACAATAAAAGTAAGTATGGATATCCAAATGAAAGAAAGGAATTCATAAGCGAGTTAGAAAATATTAGGCAGGCCCTAAACTAGTGTTCAGCTGGGAGTAGAATACATTTAACCAATTAAAAAACAAAAAACTACTTGAAATCCAGCCAACTAAATACAATTCAAAACTTATGTACTCAGAAGGGAAAAATCCATATGAAAAAAGACTGTTCATGAGCTCTGAATTTTATAATTCTATTGATATAAGGGGTTAAGACTTAAAAATTGTCTATTATGGTCACAAACTGAAATATAATATCATAGGGGCACCTGGATGGCTTAGTTGGTTAAGTGTCCAACTTTGGCTCAAGTCATGATCTCACTGCTTGTGGGTTCGAGCCCCGTGTCCAGCTCCGTGCTGAGAGCTCAAAGCCTAGAGCCTGCTTCAGATTCTGTGTCTCCTTCTTTCTCTGCCCTTCTTCTGTTCCCATTCTGTCTCTCTCTCTCAAAACTAAATAAAAACACTTAAAAAAGTGTTTATAAAAAATATATTACAGATCCTGGTGATATATAATTAATACCAAATACTAATATAAAATAATAAAATCAAAAAGTAACAAATATTTGGAAGCAAATTAAAAAGTGGAATTAGTGTAGATGTGTGAACCAGTTATTGCTACGTAACAAATTACCTCACAATTTAGCTGCTGAAAGTAACACACCTTTATTATCTCGCACAGTTTTAGTGGGTCAGCCCTAATCAGTGAGGAAGGAACCAGCACAGAGGTGTGAATGTCAGAAGGTGAGAATCACTGGAGGCCATCTTGGCAGCTAACAACACTATGTGCTCATTTCTTCATCTTTTATGATAGGGAATTTATCAATATTGTCCAAAGTTGAAACATGAGATTACATTATAACAACTCCAAACTTTCAATAGTTTTTAAATGGCATGAAACTATTAAAGAGATTTATTTTCTAGTGGCTTTAATTCATTTTGATAACTACATTAGAATTTTTTCTGTCATTTGCCAATAATTTACACCAGAATTATTCAATTCCATAACAAATTGTCTTAGTAAAGTTTATTGCTTATGTGGAAAGATGCTATATTGAATCATAGAATTTCTGTATCTTGATCTTATCATCCCATCTCATTTCCCAGTTTTTCTCCAAAAGAGGACTTAATTCTTTAAGATCAATGTCTTCCTGTCAGAAGTCACTAAAGCCAGAGTTATTAAATATTGTAACTCCATATTTCAACTTTGGACAATAAATTCCCTAATACAAAAGCTGAGGAAATAAACACAGAATACAGCCAGCTGCCAAGATGGCCTCCCAATGATTCTGTTCCCTTTTATTTTAGACAGTGGTTTATATCCTGTCCTTAAAGAATAGGATTTAAAGCATGGACATCTTCTCCCAACTTTTCCTAACTTCCATTTCTCTAGTAAAGTCTTAGGTTATGGTTTTATAATTTATCCTATTCTCTCTTCTCTCTGTGAGTTTTATAAACCAGAAGCAGTATTCCCAACCACCACTTACTTAGAGGGAAAGTATAACTTTTAACCTAAAGGACCCTGTCATAACAGGAACACCATATTAGGCAAATATAAGGACCTTTGCGCACCTTCTTCATGTCCCTGCTACAGTCATCTAAGATTCTGCATGTGAAGTATACCCAAGAAAGAGAATTCTAAGGCTGGTCTCATGAGGGTGAAGTGATATTCTCTAAGGTTTATTGGTTTTGATTATTTTTCTAGTTTCTGCTGTTTTGGAAGGCTGCCATTTTATTTTAATGTTTTTTTATTTACTTTTGAGAGACAGAGAGAGACAGCGCGAGCAGGGGAGGGTCAGAGAAAGAGGGAGATACAGAATCTGAAGCAGGCTCCAGGCTCTGAGCTGTCAACACAGAGCCCGACACAGGACTCAAACCTATGAACCGTGAGTTCATGACCTGAGCTGAAGCTGGACACTTAACCGACTGAGCCACCCAGGTGCCCCTGCCATTTTGTTCTAAACAAACACTGAAAGCAATTTCTCCTCTGGTTACTAGTAAGCAAGAAAAGTATGGTGAAGTTAGGTATTGGCAGGATTTTATGGAATGGGATGTTGTAAGACTTGCTGTTTATTTATTCAGTCATTTCATAAATATTTATTAACATTAATTATGCACCAGCCACTACTCTAGATCCCAAGACTCCATGATGAACAACAAGAACAACAAAAGTCTCTTTCCTCACAGAATCTACATCCCTATGAATTGCTTGTTGCCCTTGCACCATTAGTTGGTATTCCAGTTATACATTCTTGCATAAAGAAAACTCCTGTGGGAGAATTTATTTTTCAAAGATGGCCCCAATACTATCTCCTGCCCAACATGCTCTAAATACAGTGTGACTCTGACACACCTTTAGAACATGAAGTTTAGTAGGGTGACCAACTCGTTCTAGTGTGCCTAGAACTTCTTTGGTTTTAGCACTGAAATTCCTGTCTTCCAGGAAACACTTCAGTCCCAGTAAAGACTTGGTCACCTGAAATTCATCTTCCCTTCCCTAAATCTCAGTGGCTTATGACTACATCAGAAAAAACATATGTGACTTCCAAGACTAAGTCATAAGAAGCAAGAGAGCATGCACAACTCTTAGACCCTGGAGCCAAGCTCTGAGGAAGCTCGTACTAGGCCATGCAAAGAGACCATATGGAGAGGCCACAAAGCCACATGATGTTCCAGCCAACAGTCCAGCTGAGGTCCTAACAGCCTGAATCAACAACCAGAAACTGAAGGAGAGATGTTTCCATGTGACTCAAGCCCTCAACCATCGAGTCACCTCGAGCGTTCAAGCATTCCCAGTTCAGATATTGGGATGTGAAGATAAGTCTGCCCTCCTGTCCTGTCTGTCTTCCTGACCCACACAAACACTGAAAGTTGATGGTTGTTATTGCTTTAAGTCACTAAGTATGGGTGTGATTTGCTGTTCATGAACAAATAACTAACACACTTTCCCAAAACTTGGTGACTCAAAAAAAGAAAAAGACCAACCTAATACAACTGTCAGTTTTATGGACCAAGAATTCATGCTGACTTTGGCTGGGTGATTCTTCTGTTCCTCACTGCACTGACTGAGGCTACTTAGTGGTGGTGAATTGGCTAACAGACTGCCATGAACAGTCCAAAATAGCTTCAATCTCCTGCCTGACATCCAAGAAGCTATAGCTGGAAATGGGCTCATTGGAACTGCCATCTGAAGCACTTCTCCAGTGCGGCAGGGTCAGGGCAAGCAGATTTCTTATGGGGCAGCCCTTAGCTGCCATACAGTATTCTGGTAGGCTCCAGAAACACTGTTACAAAGTTGCAAAACTTTTTACGACAGCCTTAAATGTTCCAGAAATTGTTTCCACCATGTTTTACTAGTTAAGCAAGTCACTAAAGCCAGCTGAGATTCTAGGATAGAGGCATTGGACTCTGCCTCTCAATGGGAAGAGTAGCAACCAATTCGCAGCCATGTTGACTCTTGTATACTTGGTATCACAAGAATGATACATGAGCACCAGGAGTCAGAAGTCAACCTCAAGATTGAGACTTTAAAGGTAAGAGCACATCTCTCTCTTTTGTCTTTAGGCTGAGATATACTCTTCAACAGCTCTCTGGACACTCAACCAAATGTTACCGTTTTGTGGTTTCAAAGGCCATTATACTAAGTCAGGGTGTTATACTAATTATTTAAAAATGGCAAATGCCAAGCTTCCATGTGTAGATGTTAGGAATTTAAAACAGGCCATGTGGATTGCTACTATATGTTTCTTTTGTATTAAGAAAAAGACTATTTTTAAAAGTAAGATTCTCTGAATCTACAGCAAATCTTTATTAACATTCTGAGGAAATTATGTAAATGAATGTAGGAATCAGTGGAAATTCCAAGTATAAGGTAAAGGATGAATGTTCTAAATAAAATAAAATAAATGTCAGACTTGATAGTTTCACACATGTTGCAATGTGTTTTGTTTTGTGTTATAATTTTGAATAGGACTCTGCCAACGAGTTACTAAAAGCAAATTTAACATTAAGCAATGATTTTCACATCAATAGCTGCCTTCCAGTAAGCTTTCTGTCATAGGCATATGGAGCTAGGGCTTTTTTCAATGAATTACAATCTTCATTACTTAATAATCAGTGAGTGGCTATTGCATTCATACTTTTTGACTTCAGTGGTTTCAAAGTCCCAGTTTGCAACCAACTATTCATTTGATTTGTACATTCCACATTAAGAATCTGAGAATAATTTAAAAAATTATTTGAATGTATTCCTTTTTAAATCTATATTTTATCTTCACAAATTAGGATAAAAATTAAGAGAAGCAGAAACTAATTAGAGATATTCTTCACATTATCTCTCTTCCTTCAGCCTCTTGTTATTCTTCATCATCATTATTAATACACACTGATTTAGGATCCACTATATACAGGGCTTACCAAGAAACATATGCTTTCAAAAAGATACAGAAAACAAAGTCTACACTCAAAGCATTTACAATCTTTCTGAGAACCTGTACATATATATTTAAATAACATTAAGAAATCATGACCAAAGACATTACTTCTCCCTTTCGGGGAACTCTTCTGGCACCCTGACCATTCTCTCTGGTCATCCCAACTTCTAGGGACATAACTCAAGACATCTTCAGAATTAACCTTCTGCTATGATTCACTCTTTATAGATGAGTCCTCTTCTCTAATTTCCCAGAGGACAACTTCACAAAGAATTGCCTTTGATAAACAGGTCATTGAAAGACGCTATTATTTAAAAACTAGGAAATTAACATCAATATGAGTAAGTGGGAGATATAGAAAAACAGAGAGAGAAAGAATGCTAAAATAGTCTAGAAATGGTGGGACAAAGGCATAAGAAAGAGCTAAAAGAGTGAAAAGACTGGTACTAATAAGGGAGCAAAAGTTCTCTTACTGTGAGTTATCTAGTAACAACAGGTCAATGTGAATAATCTAATAAAACCAAAATACTTTGTAACAAATAATCACAAAACCTTGGTGACCTACAATGAAAGTTTACTGCTTGTACAAATGTGGTGATCAGGCATTTCAGCTCTAATCTTGATTAGGTGTGCTCACAAGTTAACTGGAGATGAGCTGGCTGTCAGTTGAACCAGAATGACTTTGGCTGCCTCATTTGGGATAACCTGGATTGCATCTCAGGTCACTCATTTTCCAGCAGGCCAGGGCAAGGCAAACCTAGCTGCACATGAGATTTACAGGAGTCTCTAGTAGAAACAGATGATAGGTGCCAGAGAAGATCATTAGTGTATACATCAGCATACATGACCTGAAGCTTTGCAGAAACCTAGGTGAGGACACTGGAAAGGAGACTAAAGCCAATCTTATCTCGATTGAAAAAAAAGAAACCAGCTTGACACCTACTGTATTCATTTTCTGTTGCTGCTATAATGAATTACTATGAATTCAGGAGTGTAAAACTAAAAAACTTCTATCACAGTTCTGTATGTCAGAAGTCTGGGTTGGCGCCACTGGTTTCTCAGTTCTTGTTTCACAAGAGCAAAGTTAAAGTGTCAGTAACTGGGTTCTAGGAAGTTGTAGGAAAAATCCACTTCCAAGTTCAGTTAGGTCATTGACAGTTTCCAGTTCCTTGTGGTTGTGGGACTGAGTTCCTGTATCCTTGCTGTCTGTAAGCCAGGTGTTATTCTTAGTGTCTACAATCAGCTAGCGGGGTACTTCCTTCTCACATTTTGAATCTCACTGATCTTACCCTCTGGTTCATATCTACCACCTCCAGCCAGAGAACGTTCCCTGATTATCTGGGCCCACTTGAATAATCCAGGATAGTCTTGTTTAAGGTCTCTAATCCTAGTTATATCTGGAAAATTCCTTGTGTCATTAAATATGACATACTCACAAATCCCAGGAAATTAGGGTGTGAACATTTTGGGAATGGTGGCCTATTGTACCTGGAATCATGTGTTTTATATCCAAACCCTTCCCCTGAATATCTTACCACAAATTGTATAGTCATAAATTCAAATTGTCTGGCCCCAATTTTGTACATTTTATCAATTGCCAGCCTGTATGTTATACCATGTGCTCTCATTTTGGTCTGAAAATATATGATAGTTATAACTAGGGAATAGGATCTGTTCAGTTCATGATCACTCTCTCTCTCCTCACCACTAGATAGGGCAAAGGAATAGCCAGTAACTTAACTATCCTAGAGCACTTCTTCCTCAAAGACAGCCCTCTGCCACCCCACCACCAACCTCAGATTCTCAGACCAAGAATTCTAATTCTTCTATAGGTTTTAAACATGTCCAACTGCTCTGATTGAATTGTGTCTTCCCCAAAATTCTTATGTTCAAGTCCTAATTCCCAGTACCTCAGAATGTAACCTTATTTGTAAACAGAGTTGTTGTATATGCATTTGGTTAAGATGAGGTCATACTGGAGTAAGTGTGAGTCCCTGCTCCAATATGACTGATATTCTTATAAAAAGGGGAAATCTGAACAAAACCATACAGGGAGGACATCATGTGAAAATGAAGGTAGAGGTCTACGAACCAAAAAATATCAAAGATTTCCAGCAAATCACCAGCAGTTAGGGAGACACAGGGAACAGATTCTCCTTTATAGCCCTCAGAAGAACCAATCCTACCCATACCTCATCTTGGACTCGTAGCTTCCAGAACTATGAAATGATAAATTTAAGCCACCCAACTGTGGCGGCACCCAATTTGTAATGGCAGCCCTAGGAAGCCAATACACTAATTAATTTGGATAAACCTCTGGTAAACAAAACAAAACAAACTGGATATAATTATAGTATTTTTAAAGAAATGCACATTTGGTTACTTCTGAGCATAACCATTGGCTTAAAGAAAAGTATCAGCTATGACAGTTGTAAAGGAAACAGCTGGAAGGGATTATGCCAGGCTATGAGAAGAAATAAAATCATATCAATATTTATGTCAAAATTATTAGGATTCTTGATCTACATTTGCTCATGCAGAAATTAAGCCCCTCCTCACCTTCTTCTCCACCTCAGAATCTCCCCTATATTTCTGAGAGTCTTGTTTGAGGTCTTGCATTTTCTTGTAAGCAATTTCCTCTTTGTGTCCCTCTGCTCTGGCTTCTTGATCTAGGTACCCTTCCATGCCTCTGCTCTGGGGCCTTCTATGGGAGCACCATATGGATGGTCAACAGTCCAACATCAGTGACCTCTGAATCTTAAGGTGACAGCATACCACATATGGCTAGGGGAGGAGGAAGAGACAGGATTGGGACGATCCTCTTACCAAATCTATGGTATAAATGCTCTGATGGGCCCCACAGAAACACTGCTCATATCTGATGCCTCACTGAGTCTGTCATGATTGTAATTCCTCCAGCCTTCACCTCTTTCTCTCCCTTGAAGCTCAAAACCCACTTTCAAGGCTAGGAGAATAAAATTCAATCTCATCCTCTCCATATTAGTATCATGTCTTCACCACCCAACTTCCACAAAATACTTCCCTTTCTTCAACCAAAACAAAAGATTGACAATTCTTGCATATAGATCTCTAAAGAGAACATCAATCTATCCATTCCATTTCTATTTCCCCTTCCGGGTTCAACTAGGATTTCCAGCTCCATAATAAAAGAGTAGCTAAGGAAAGTCAGAGAAAGGGGAGCTTACTGAGAAGGGGGTCAGTAAAAGAAACTTAAGAGAGGAGATAAGATTTTTATTTTTTTAATTTAATTCCACTATAGTTAACATACAGTGTAATATTCATTTCAGGTGTATAATATAGTAATTCAACACTTCCATACAACAGCCAGTGCTCATCATGACAAGTGCACTCCCTCATCCCTGTCACCTATTTCACCCATCCCCCACCCACCTCCCCTCTAGCAACCATCAGTTTGTTCTCTATAGTTAAGAGTCTGTCAGTTGGTTTGTCTCCAGAGGAGGTAAGATTTTTAATAGAAAACTGTGGGATTTAAATAAATGGAAAGATAAAAGGCATTCTAGGCCACTAGTAAAGAGAAAATGGGAGACATGCATTTATTTGGCTGAACAAAGTCAAAAGTACAATTCATTTCACTTAGTCATTACGGTTCTTCACAGGTATCCAGTAGAAGAAATCATCTTTAACTCCAGCCTGCATAAATCTCCTTTCACTCTCTTATTCCCAGAAAGAATGTCTATTTTCCTGGGAATGATTTAGATAATAAATATTCCTTTCACATTCTCTTAAAATAGGAAATTTTAGTGGGGTTTTCTTTGGTTTAGATTGTTAAATCAAATAACTTACCCTGGGTTTGTCTACAATAAATAATTTCAGTTTGTGTCGCCTCACTTGTGTCGTGCACTCTCCTAAGGCAAACTTGTTTCTCCCTTTTCTCCTCATCAGCACCACCACAAACTCCAAATGGCTCTTTCCACCTCTCTGAAAAACCTTTATGGAGTAGAAACATCTTCTCCCTCCATTAGCTTTTCTTAGCCACCTCATCCTTCCTAACTAGAGGTCTCAGTGGCAGTGGGGGAAAAAAGTAAAGCACCTGCTATTCACATTTAAAGCAGAATGGGCCATAGCTGGGAAAAACAGGTCTTTTTCTACACCTCAAGAGACCTGGGTCACTGTGAATCCTGACGTGGCTTCAAACCTGTCTTCAATCATGACAGCCACAATATAGGTTCTGGTTTATGCCACCTGAGGGGGTGTGTGTGTGTGTGTGTGTGTGTGTGTGTGTGTGTGAGTGTGTGTGTATTGTGTTGTGTTGTGTGTGTTCTGGACAGTGCTTATGTTCAGCCTCTTATTCTTCAGAACACACAGAGGTTACAGTGTTGCTAATACCAGGGATTATTTTATTGTGGTTCATTTTACGGCTGTGGCAAACCTCAGAGGAACATGTTTTAGCGTAGAATTTGCTCAGGACTTAAACTGCCCTATCATTTAATGTATCAAATGTTCTTGCTCTAAGAAAGGGCAAGTTACTTGCTTGTTAAGAAAACAAGCATTACAACTGGTTGACAAAACCCAACTGGAATTAGTTATGAAAGGTCATATAAACAGACACATGTTTTTGTAAGGCTCTTTAAAATGCAAAATGTCTATAGAAAGTAAAATATTTCTGGCGGCGATACAGCAGCATTGTGAAGTCTTGCTTAACAGTCTGTTTAATGCAAAAGAGATTACATAAATTCATGCTTAAAAGGCAATTAAATACACACTAATCTATTACTGAAAACTCACCAAGTAAGAGTTTCAGTCTGTTATATTTCAATGTTGGGGGTTTTTTTTGTTTTGTTTTGTTTTTTTGCCTTCACTGAAATATACTTGCATTAAGAAATAGGTATGGTCATCTGTGACTGTCACAGTTGTTAGGGTGCAGCTGAATCCTGTTTAAAGCTTCCAAAAGATTTTTTTTTTTACAGCAAATGCTCCTTGGAACAGAATGACACTTGTCCTTAGGAAGTATAACATTTTTTTGTGGCTGTCACCGCTCTGACTGTAAGGAATTCATCTGAAGCTATAAAATGTTGGCAGAAAAGGGAAACAACATTTTCTGAAAGATCTACAATGTCTTGGTCATAGAGAACTTTAACTTCTATGCCAAATTTCAACATAGGAGTTATTTGATTTGATGAATCAAACAAATAGTCCTAGGTAATGAAAATAAGAGTCAAGTCCTAGGTAAAAGGACTTGCCCACTTAGGCTCATAGAGGACTGTGTTTACATTCAAATGCTTGAGCAAGCAAATTTTCCCACCTCAAATTTCTGCCTTTGGTTAATTGGTCTGGAATGCTCTCCAGTGTTTAGGCTCTGGCTTTCCTTCTTACCTCAGCCTCTTACCTTGTCAGTGCCCTCTCCAAAGCCCCTTTGTATCCCCTCCCCCCCTCCATTTCACACCTGGCCCTGTCTCAGCTCTCAGCACCTTGTTTCTTTCCTATGAAGCACTAAATTGTCTGTTTCCTTGGTTATTTGTTTAGTTTATTTTCCTTATCAGTTGGCATTTTGCCTATTGTCTAAAATGTCAACTCAGTAAGGACAGGGACCATATCTGTCTTCCTCACTTCAGGATAGCCAAAGGTTAGCACAGGCTTGCCATATAGTAGATAACTCAGTAAATATTAGTTGATTCTAGATGACTTTTTTTTTTACTTTTTTCACTCACTACATTGCCTACCATGAGCCATTAATTCTCTTTAAAAAAACTGTTTTGTTTATTAATTCCCAAAATAAAAAAAATGTTAAAGATAAAATAATAATAAAATGTCCCTGCTAGATACTTCATAGTCTTATATTATTGTTTCTCACACAACTCTTTCAAGTGATATGTGAAGATCAAGATGTTTCAATGCCCCAGCAATAAAATGAGGACAGGTTTCCTTGCCCTCCACGAAAGATCAGTGTGGAACAACCAGAGAGGAGACCATCCCAACAGATCCATGTTTTCCAGAAGGTCCAGAGTTCTGTGTTCACCACACTACTTTTTATCTTTTCCATTATAGAAAGGGAGTTGGCAGAACTGCATGGTGTATGCTACAAATATATGTGAAACGGCATTATGTTCTCTGTCTGGGGAGTTAAAGTACCAATTAGATAGAATCCTCTGTCCTTAATGAACTCACAGTCAAGTAAGTCTATTCCTGTTGATGTTAGTTTCCATGTTTATGCTTACTAAAAGATTAACGTTGACAGTCGCCTATCTCCTAGGGAAACAGAGCTGGAGAAATGGAGGGTAGGACAAGGAGTAAAAGAGCTATAAAGTTACATTCAATCATTTGAATGTAAACACAGTCATCTATGAGCCTAAGTGCGCAAGTCCTTTTACCTAGGACTTGACTCTTATTTTCATTACCTAGGACTGTTTATTTCTTTTATTATTATTATTAGCTACAGTGCAGTGTGTGTGCCATAGCTGATGTTAAGGAAGGACTTGATTTGTGAGAATTTGCCATTTGTTTCTCACTGTTTCCCATTGCTGGTTGCCTAGTCATAGTCTAACTTTACTAAAGCCCAAGGGAAGTTAAGAAAGCATATTTCATTTCTCACTCCATTAACAGTAGGGGAAAGCTATGGGAAAGTAGATATAATAATACTTGTTGCCAAAAGTCCACAGAACCATAAAAAAGATCAGACCCAGGTGGGAGCTCCACACTCATGTGTGATCACACCATAGACGAAGCATCGTTTTGAACTGGAGATCTAATTGAATTAGACTTGCCTAGTTTACAAAAAATTTCTCTGAAATTATTTATCAGCCTAGTTTTATGGAATTCAAGTCCAGAACGAGTGGCTTTTGTGTTGTATTCTCTCACATGGCATTTTATGTATTTCTTAAAACAATGGAAGCAGAGTCAGAGAAGCAGGCATAGAGAAGGGCATAGAGAAGTTGTTTACCAAATTCTTCAGTAACACCTGCTTACTATTGTAATTGTATCTTTAAGAGTGTTGTCTCCAAATAGAAAGATCAATGATGGAAAAATGGTCCTTGCTATCTATCGAGATGGTCACTGATTTGAACCACAGCCTTACAGAGGTATTTACCAATACTTGCTTTCATCTCTTTTCTTTTTTTTTCTTTTAAGAAATGAACTATTTTTAGAGCGAGAAATATAAAGCTTATGTTCTAGTGCCTGCTTTAGGGACAACTCCACATAAAATGCAATTGTACTCAATGGTGAAGTAACATCCTTTGTCTTATATTACTCAACAGCCTATAAATTCTATAAAGACTTGTGATTTTCTTCGACTTCCTACATACTCCAATATTCCAGCTGTGTGGGAAATGTTCAGAGGTGATGTTAACAGCTGCATGGCCATGCAAGAATACCATACACAACTACCACCTGTTTAAAATAAAAAACACTAGCCCTGAAATTTTAAGTAAAGACCCAAGACAGTGCCTGCAGGTTCTTGCTCTTAAAGTAAGAGACTGGAGTTTTAAGGGTATCATATTAGAGTCAGCATCTTGGTTTTCTTTCCATGAAATGCTAATAGGAGAGGCATTTTAAGATTTTAAGATACAAGTTTCCTACCTTTATCATCTGTCTGTCCTCTCCTTTCCTCTTTCTCTACCTTTTCCTGTTAGAAAATATTTTCTACCTCAATTAAAAGTCAGTGTTGTTTTATTTCCCTTAAGTTGTTTACCTGATATTATTTGATGTGACTTTTCTTTAAAAAATAATAATTGTTATCTTTCTATTTTTACTCTAGTAACCTGTTATTAAACTGTTTAGTTTACTTGTTTAACCTTTATTTTGCTGCTCATTTCCTTTTAAAATATTTTATCCTTAAAATTTGAGATCTATTTATTTCTTTATTTTTTTCTTAAAGTTTTTTTATTGTTTATTTATTTATTTTTTGAGAGAGAGAGACAGAGGACAAGCTGGGGAGAGGCAGAGAGAGAGAGGGAGACACAGAATCTGAAGCAGGCTCCAGGCTCCAAACTATTAGTGCAGAGCCTGATGTGGGGCTCAAACTCACAAACTGTGAGATCATGACCCAAGCTGAAGTTGGACACCTAACCAACTGAGCCATCCAGATGCCCTGAGATCTACTTATTCCTAACTTTGACTTTCTTCTTTCTAATCTCCATTCATCTCTGATTTTATTAACTTCTACAACCTGATGTTGCTTCTAAATTCCATATTACAAAACTCTCTTTCCTTTGTAAGTAATCTGTGCTCTTTACAGAAACTTTAGGATTTTTCCCTTCATCCTTCATGCTCTAAAATCTCTCTACCATGTTGCCAGGAGTGCTTCTATGTGCTCTGACTACATCCCACTCAGGATTTGAGGATTTTTACCCATATCTCTATTTCTGGAAATTTCCTATCTTTTCTTTCCTCTAAATATCACTTCCACTTTCACTGTATTCTCCATAATTTTGATAGGTGTTGGGACTCCTAATGCTATCATCATGTCTCCACTTTTAAATTTCTGCTTATCCCTTTTTGTCATGTGTCATTTCATGTTCTTGCTCACATTTCCAGCCCATTAATTTCTTCTTCAACTGCTTTTGTATTGTCCTTCTGGAAATAGAGTCAGAGTTTAATGTTAATAAGTATACTATGTTTCTTATATTCACATTCTCTAATTTTTGCCATTACTACCTATTCTTGTTTCATAAATTCTTTATTTTATTCCTTGTTTGTGATGCCTTTGCTTCTAAGACAGGACATATGTGATATCTATTTTAATTCCCTATACTGGTGTTTCTAGCAAGTCTCTTTCCTTGTTACCTCTTTTTCATGATCAAGCAGAGTATCCAACAGTCTTTCAGACCTGGCTATCTCTGTGCCAGAACAATCTTCGCAGAAACAAGGGCAAGAGAATTCTTTCTACTTGAGTTGCCACTCACACATCTCTGGCCCAAAAGCAGATATGTGACATATGCTGCCGGCTGAAGAATGGGCGATGAGGGGCAGAGACCCAGAGCTTGACCCAGTTGACTGCTCTACTGCAGAATCTCTGAGTAAATGTCCTGGCAGATGTTTGTTAGGACTCATCTGCTCCTGGTTTCTGCTCTTGGCAGCCTGAAGAGCACTCTCCCCAAACAAAATTATTCCATTAGTCCACATGGAAGCTGGATCCTTCATTATATTCATATGAACCAAAGTATGTGATTTAAAAATGATGTCTCAGGAGCTATGAGTGGTGGATGTCAAACTGTAGCTCTACCGGGATGTGTGTGTGTGTGTGTGTGTGTGTGTGTGTGTGTGTGGTATGTGCACACACATGTACACACATGTGCTTTATGTGTCTGTTTATATAGAGAAAAAATTCCAAGTTTCTAATAATCTTTGAAAGTAGAAATTCATTTTGCTTTTTTATTGTATTTATTCCTATTACTTGATTTTTTTACACACAGGTATCCTATTTAAATTTAAAACAGTCATTAAAACTGAAAGAATTAAAGTTTTGCAATGAATACATTTCTGAACACTCAAATCTACAAACCAGCAAAAGTCTGCACCTGAACTGTCCCCCTCTCACCTCCACTGAAATATGTTTTAAATGAGTTACTCTTAGGTGTTATGCCACTGAGTTTATTGGGAAAATTGTTGAAAAAAATGTCTCTGTAAAATTTGTTGTTTTATTTACTCTATGAATATTATTAAGGAAACAAGTCACATTTTAACCCAGTATTTTAGTACCAGGGATATTGTACAGGTCTCCTGAGCACTGACCTTGTTTATATCTTAATGAGTTTGTGAAGCTTGCAACTCATTACACTGTCCCCTCCACAATGGCTGCTGGAAAGCTCTGAGAAAACAGCCAACCCACTTTTAGCAAGCAGACAGGATCTGGCAGCAAGCCTTTGTTAAATTCTTTGTTTCCCACTTTATCTTTTTTCATATTTTCCCTTTACCTCAATTTCTTCACTTAGTTGGTTTTATTTTGTATATTTTTATATGTTGTCTAAAATATTTTTTAAAACAAAGTGGGGCTTAAATAACTGAAATCGTAAATATGCAAAGCAAACAGTGGTCGAACAAAGAGACGTTTCCATTTATAACCTAAGTATGACTAGTTTTACTCCGGTCCTAATATGTATAATTCTTCCTTTTCCCCCCAGACGCTTATTCTCAATATACTTACCTCTGTTAAGCGTCCAGTGCTTTGAAAGGAAGATTGGTCTGGGAGGAGGCAAAATTTCATAATTTTCAATGGATTCCCAAATGAAAAGTTTCCTCAAGAGGAACTCATGGGGGAAAGGCTGTATTTATCACATGTTTAGTAACAAACAATGTGGAGGTTCAAGTGGTCATTTGCATCTCCCATTAGTTAGATCCCAGATGAGATCATCACCCATCTAAATTTACTGAATTCGTTCTTTTTTTGTTGTTGCTATTGAGCCTTACTGACATGGAGAAAAGGATTAAAAGCTATACGAGTAAAAAGGAACTTGACTTTTGTTTTACTATAAATATTTTGATAGAGAAAAATCTAACATAATTCTTTCAACAGCCTTCCTATTTCCATATTTCTGACAAATATGTCACGATAAAGCTGTTTTATTACACTATAGTAGCTCAGCCTACAAAATGACAAGGAACAAGAGGCAGAAAAAGAAAAGTCAAATAAAACTAAAAAGAATCATAAACGTCAACTATAAACTGTAAAGAGTATCTGCCAAATCCAGAAAGGATGCCACAAACTGATACACACCGTCCCAGAGTCCCTGCAGGGAATGGAGCTCTTGAAAAGTAAAGGGCACAGTTCAGGCAAGGCTCAGCAACTACTGTTCACTTGCATCCATGAGTTTTCTAAGTGCCCACTGCCACCCGCACAGTATGGAAATATAGAAAGAACCAAGGGAAAAACCATTTATACTTGTCACTTTTACTTCCTGAGACACAGCTTCCTAATTCAGCAATTAGAGTGGGGATGAAGCAAAAAATATAATCATGTTTGCAGTAGATACCAGAGTCTGTTAATAAGAGAACTACATAAACACACATTCACAATTTGGAAAATCACTGATATATGGCATTTCACTGCCTATTTGTCCAAGTGAAGGAGAATGTGCCCCAAGAGAAGACACAGCAAGTAAGTGAGGAACGTTCAGAGATGATGCTCACAAAGTGATGCTGGCAGCTGCCCTTGATCATGCTCCCTGTCTCTCTCCACACATTTTTTTAGTAAATAGCTTGCATGTTCAAAGGAATAATAGCCAAAAAGAAACTAGAACAGAACTTAAACATAAATACAAAGGGAAAAAAAGAGGAAAAAGCAAAAGAGATAAAAAGAAAAATATGTAGCAATTAAGAATCTGATGAGGGGCACCTGGGTTGTTCAGTCAGTTGGGTGCTGGACTTCTGCTCAGGTCATAATCTCACAGTCAGTGAGTTCAAGCCTCCCGTCAGGCTCTGTGCTGCTTCGGATTCTGTGTCTCCCTCTCTCTCTCAACTCACACACTGTCTCTCAAAAATGAACTTAAAATATGTTAAATGTTAAAAAAATTATATATAAAAAAAGAATACTATGAATATAATACGCTGGCTTTCTTAACTGCTATTCAGATCTCCCCCTTGTGTGCTCCAGAGACTGGAAAAATAGAAACTACGTTTCCCAAATGAACTTGTAGGCAGAGTTCCAATGTGATTTAGATT
This sequence comes from Suricata suricatta, assembly GCF_006229205.1. Classification (NCBI taxonomy): domain Eukaryota; kingdom Metazoa; phylum Chordata; class Mammalia; order Carnivora; family Herpestidae; genus Suricata; species Suricata suricatta. The sequence continues at coordinate 98,385,449 of NC_043700.1, forward strand.
CCACTAATTGATGTAGTGTGTGTGTGTGTGTGTGTGTGTGTGTGTGTGTGTGTGAAACTTGAATTCAAGAGCTTAGAAAGTGAGAAGACAATCATGGAATGATACATCCCTTGTCCTGGTGTGGGTCATACAAGCTGCTGCATGGTTCTGGAACTAGCAATTACAGTGACAGCTTCCCAATTTGGCGGGCACTTTCCTAATTTGGACAGGAATACCAGCTACACTGGCAACCAGTTCTGTTCTGTGGCTCTGTGGTTTCAGATGATCACCCTGGAACATGCCTATTTAACCCTTCCATTGTTTTTGTAGCCCATATAATATGTTTATAGTAATTCTCTTCATTAAACAAGCTAGATTCTGCCTTCTACAACTAAATATCAAAAAAAAAAAGAAAAAAGGCAATCTAAGATTTCCTATCTGACCTAACTAATTTTCAATAGAGAAAGGATCCTGCTAAAGCTAAATGGTGGGATCCAGGAAAATCCGTGTATGCATTGGTAACACAGTTATTTAAATCATCACCTGTGATCAACTGATGAAGTACCTTTTTTTTTTTTAATTTTTTTTTAATGTTTTATTTATTTTGGGTACAGAGAGAGATAGAGCATGAGAGGGGGAGGGGCAGAGAGAGAGGGAGACACAGAATCTGAAGCAGGCTCCAGGCTCTGAGCTTGCTGTCTGCACAGCGCCTGACGCGGGGCTCGAACCCACAAACGTGAGATCTGACCTGAGCCGAAGCTGGCCGCTCAACCGACTGAGCCACCCAGGCGCCCCTGAAGTACCTTTTGGAGTCAATGCTTTTCTAGCCCAGGTAGCTGCTACAGTAATGTAATATGATAAAAATCAAGAATGTAAAGTTTGTGACTGTCAATAATGTCTTTAAACTACTTACTGAAGCCAATAAAAAGGAAATAACCAGTTCAAGGTATTTAATTTCCAGCTTAAATTACAATGAATACAAGTCAATTCTCAACTTCATCAGGTCTTTCTGGAAAATTTAGGACATTAATTGGGAAACACTGGTAGCCTGATGATTTGAATGGATACATTTGTGTAGACTCAGATATCCTTGAGTACCCCCAAGTTCCTAAGCCCACAAAGGGCCACCATGGTAAACAGAAATGCCTCTTTCCCTGTCTGATGAGTAGAAACTTTTCAGAACAGAGATCCTCTAATGACTTCACATGAGCAGGATAACTTTCAAGAGAATGACAAGTTTTCTCATATTGTACTACTTCTTCCATCTTTCATTGCCTCAAAATCAATAACTAAAATCAAATTCCAACATGTTATGGTAAGGATGGTACAAAGTCTAATTTAGAAAATAAACAGCTTACAAACCAAAATAATTAAAATATTTTGTTGTTGGTACGCCTGGGTGGCTCAGTCCAGTGAGTGTCTGCCTTTAGCTCAGGTCATGATCTCAAGGTTTGTGGGTGTGAGACCCACATTGGGCTCTCTGCTCTCCATTTGGAGCCTGCTTTGGATCCTCTGTTCCCTTCCCTCTCTGTTTCTCCCCCGTTCATGCTATCTCTCTCAAATAGATAAATAAATAAATAGATAAAAATAATAAAATATTTTGTGTTATTTTTATTTGGTGGTTGGCCAAGGGCAATACCATGGAAATGGACTGGTTTCTAAGACCATGGAGGAAGGAACAAAATTGCAGACCAGGATGAATTTATGTATATGAAAATCCCAATATTTAAGAAAATAGAAATAGATAGATAAATTAATCAGGTAACACCATCTCCTAACTAGATCTTCTAAGAGAACTCAGAGTGCTTTGTCTACCCCAAAGCACTAATAAATACTTTGTTTTAGTCAATATCCTGTCAAGGAAGACTGAAGCACCACCTTCCCTGTCAAGTTCTGAGGTTCCATATTGGTTATCCTTCCTAAGCAAAAGATGCTTTTTAACCAATCTCCCTGATTTCAATAAGCCACAATAGAGCAACACTTAACCAGGAGGAGCAAGATGGGCAAGATGACCATGATGGACAGGAGGACCAGCGCAATTATCAAAATGATGTGACCTGCAAGGATCTTTGGTATGAGCTAATTTATGAAGGGCTGAGATCTATGAGCAGAACTGAGGATCTACTTGATTTGTGTGACATTGATAAAAATCGTCTACATCTGACAAACAGAGGCCCAACTTGAGTCAACATAAAGGAGTTAAGGTTCCTCATCCAATATCTAGCCCTGGGTCAATAAACATACCCATGAATGAAGATGAGACTACAGAGATTTCAGGAGGATCTTGCAATAATACCACAAGTATAAATTTTCCCAGAAGATTCCCAAAAGCCTACTCTAAAAAGACTAGGGCCATTTATCAGGATGTGATGCTTAATTTTACGTGTCAACTTGACTAAACTAAGGGATGTCCAGATGCACATAAAATATTATTTCTGGGTGTTTCTCTGAGCATGTTTCCAGAAGAGTTTAATATTTGAATCAGTCAAATGAGTAAAGAATATCCACCCTCACCAATGTGGGCAGGCATTATCCAATCTGTTGAAGGTCCAAACAAAACCAAAAAAGGCAGAGGAAGGGTGATTCTCCCACTTTTTCCTGAGTTGAAATACCTATCTTCTCCTGCCCTTAGACACTAAAGTTCTTGGTTCTCAGGAGGTTTTTGAACTCTAGGACTTAGACCACTGTATCCCTAGTTCTCAGGACTTTAGCTTTATACTAGGAGTTACACCATCAGCTACCCTGGTTTTTAGGCCTTTGGACTTGAAACTGAATTATACCACTGGATTTCCTGGTTTTTCTGCTTGCAGACAGCAGATTGTAACATATCTCATCCCCCACTAATTGTGTGAAGTAATGCCCATTACAAATCTCCTTCTACCTACCTATCCTTTTGGTTCTGTTACTCTGGAAAACCCTAACACACAAGGTAACTATGTGTTGAGGAAAGGAACTATCCATACTTTCCAATAAAAATTGGATACTGATTCTGAGATGACATAAATCCATGAGAGCCCAAAATGCCATTGTTTTCTTAGAATTAGAAAAGCTGTACCTAGGGAGAGCTATAACTGAAGCTTTCGCTCAATTCCATCTCAGCAGAGGCTTAGTGTATCTAAAAACATGCTTGTGGTTATTTCCTAGCTCCTGTGTGCTCAGTTGGAATAGACATGCTGGTACAGACAAAATCACATTTGTCCCCTCTAAAGTAAAAGATATTATGATAGAAACAGCAAAATGAAAACTTCAGGGATAACTCCTCTCCACCAAAATCAGTTCTTCACTTTTAAGGGGATTTTGTACATTAGTACCTCCATCAAGTATTTGAAAAATACTAGAATTATAAATCCTCCTCCATCCTCATTTAGCTGGCCTATTTATCCCATATAGAAAATAAATTGGTCTTAGAAAAATCAAACCATGTGGTGACTCAATCATAGTTGCTGATCCAGATGTAGCCTCTTTAATGGAACAAGGCAACATGGCCCCTGAAACCTTGTATGCTCCAATTCTCTCTCTCTCTCTCAAACATGTGTATGTGCACACGTGCGCGTGCACACGTACACACACACACACATTTACCTTTAGCCAGCAAGGAGAGAAGGTTAGGTCATCATGATTCCACTACAGCTCTTGGCTCTGGGGTAGAGTTTAGTCTGTTAATACTTGTGTCATCTCACCATTCCATAGGCCATCATGCTGATCATCCACATGAAAACATAATGCTAACAGAATCAGTGAGCAAGAAATATCAGGTATGGTGGAGGTTACTCAGTAGCAATAGGAACCCTAGACACATGGAAAGATGATTTCCAGGAAAACCTAATGTCCTTCCAACTTTTTGACATTACAGGGAGTTCAGACATACCAGGATATCCTCTCCAAAATGAAAGACAAAGTGCTATACTTTGATTCCTTATCACAAAAATAGAGATACAACTTTTGGTAAACTTTTTGGATTTCAGGAAAAACTGGATGTGTAAATAAATAATTTGTATGGCTGCAAATTTTAACTGGGAGCCAGATCACAATAAGACAGTTTAAGCAGCTTAGCAGTCCAGCAACTTAAGTGGGAACCCAGAGGATCAATTGTTGATCCAAAGGTCTTTGGCAAAACAGACTATTGCATGGAGTCAACACCAAACCCTGACTAAAGATTCACAGATAGACCTTTAGGATTCTAGAGATGTGCTGTACCATTTTTAAAAGATAAATACTCTTTATAAAACAGTTGTTCTCTTGCTACCAGTCTTCTTGGTGAAGACTGAGACTTAACCCTGCAATACCAGTAACATTGAATGTGACTACTCATCATGAATTGGGTATTACTTAACCCAGGAAGCCATAAAGTTTGCATGTGTAAATGACATGTAGAAGATTGGACTTTAAAAGACACAAGTAAGTTGAACATATGGCCCCTGCCTCTTCCTGCTGTGCTATTAATTCTCCTTTCAGTAATACCACTTATGGTACCTAGGGATTTTCCCAGGGGCACTTGACTGAGGAAGGAAAAATCTGAGGCTGGTTTGTATGATACACCCCATCAGCTAGCATGGTCTCCTGGAGCACGAATATTTTTTACTCACACTCAAAGCAAAAAATATCATTGAAGACACACACAAAAAAATTGTATTTGAAGTAATCGAAAAACTGGGAAACTGTTGTTGTTCTCTGATCATAGGTGCTGCGCGCAGTCTTGTGGATTAAAATAACAATTACTGAAATCGGGAAGTCATGTTAACTAAAAACTTAACTGCCATAAATTTTTGTAAAGACAGTAAAAATGCTTCTAAATTTTTGTCTCAATAAAAAGTTATAATTATCACTATCTTTGCTATATATATCTGTAATCCATCTGGGCATGTGGGTTCAGATGGTTACGAGATGCACTGAGGGGCTAAGTTGAGGAGGAGCATATCAGGAGCATAGAACCACAGAGACATGTGGTTCTTGGAAATGTCAGGTCCTGCAGAGGGCAGGAGTGAGATGTGGCACTGAAAATACACAGATTAGTTTAAAGTTTGTAGGTACAGAGCAATCAACTCCCCACTCTACCCCTCTACTCCTCATACCCACATTTACATATCACAGACACAGACGTATCACACACGTGTTTATGCCCCCAGGCAAAGAATTCGACACAGCAATGCAAACTTTGAGAGCAAAATCCCATTGGTACATATCAGTGACACTGGGTGCTAGAAGACATTTTCCGATACAGATTCAAAATTTATTTCCCGTAAAAAAAATTTTTTCCCATATTCCCTCCCTTATGGAGCTATGGGAATAAACTGCAGCCCAAGAAGATATAAACCAAATAGTATGTTGGAATGAACCCAGAAAAGGAAGGAAGAAGCACCAAGTGCTGAGAGGACAGCTGTGTGGCAATACTAGAGCACAGTAAGGAGGGGAGCAGGGAGGTGGAGCTCCCCGATGGGGGATATCCGGAATATCATGAAGAGTCTTAAAAGAAAATGAGAAGAGAATTCCATTGCAGCTTCCAGTATGTAAAGAGCCTGGAAGTTGTCACTGTCATCCGCACAAGAGAAAAGTTATACCAACTGCAAATCAGTGACTTCTCTCAGATCAATCAGAGAATTGAGATTACAGGGCAAACCACCACCTCAGAATCTAGAGAGATAGGCAAATACAGAGAATCACAGCTGAGATGGGCTTACGGGAAGCAGAAGCCACGGAGTCACTAACTGGTAGAAACACGTAAATGACAACATCAGTGGACTGGTGGACTGATGGACAGCAGGAGGCTGATTGTGGACCAGCTTGAGTGAGGGGCCCAGTCTTAGAAGATCCACCACATTTTCCTGGATCTCACCGGGAAGATCAAAGAAAACTCCCTTCCTGTTTTGGGCTAGGAGAGGAGCCCATTAACATTCAGGTGAAATGGGCCCAGAATACTCTCCATGACAAAGATCTTCCCTCCACAGGAAATTACCAGAGCCTTAGAGGATCTGAGGAAAAGGCCAGTAGTCTACTCCAGGCCTCTCTAGCCTCCCTGTCTCACACACACACACACAAAAGAAGGCTAAGAAATGCTCCAAAAGGTCACAGCCAAGGGATTCAAGTCCATTAATAAAATGATATTTAGTCAAATTAAGATTATAGAAGACTGCCTTTCCCTAATACCTCGCCACCACATCAATAAGGCTTCAGTATAATAACTGTGAATTATAGCAGATAGAGCTGCAAAACAGAGTCCATTTAAGAAGAAGCCCTTCATAAAATCCAAAGAAAACAGGGAAGAAAAAAACCAAACCAGAGAAAATGGAAATTTCTGGCACTTACAGCTACAGCAAACATTTAAACACAGCCAGCTCCTAACCAGATTAATATAAAACCTCACACTGAAGGCCTACTTGCATTAGTTCCTAGTGTTATGCCCAAGATTTCAATATCGTCCCCAAAAACCAGACCACAGGGGAGACCGAGTCACTCATACAAAAGCAAATGGCTTTATTATCGTTACCGGCTAGAGCTCCGAGCTTCGAGCTTCGGCTCACAGACTTCACCAGCACAGGGGATCCGTGCTGAGAGTCCCAAACAAAGGGGGGGGAGGGTAGGGCCTTTACGGGTTTTGGGAAGGAGGAGTTACAGGAAATTGAGACACAGGTACAGTGATCCAATCATTATCGCCTAATATCATTGGCAATAACTTTAACCATACACATTGCTTAGAGTGTTCGGTTACTTTTGGCGGGACCCAATCACAATATTTAGAGTATTAACCAATTACAGAGTGTACCCAGGACCCTCACGTAGGGTGTCACTAGCCTTGAGCAATAAGTGAGTATCTATAGCTTATATCTCTAGGCCTGCCCTTAGGAGTGTTAAGGGTGTCAGCTGGCCTTTCCTGACTGGGTGTTACAAGGGTGGTCCCTCCTGCCTTGGGCAATGTGTGCCCTTCTATTGTCTAATGATTCTGAGAAACCAACACCTAGGCCTCCAAGGTCAGAGGGGAAACTTGAAGCCTGTCATGGAGTCAGTTTGGTTCAGACCTGCATCCTTACACCTAGTCCCTGGTATATATCATGTGCACTTTCAACAAAAATTATAAAGTATGCTGAAGGCAAGAAAAAAAAACACAGCCATAAGAGAAACAGCAAGCATCAAACCTAGGCATAGAAGGAACACAGGGTTTGCAAGTATCAGATGGGAAATTATTTAACATACTACAATTAATATACTAAGGGCTCTAAAAGAAAAAATAGACAAATGTAAGAACTGATGGATAATGTAAGTAGAGATATGGAATCTCTAAGAAAATGTTAGAAATCTAAAGCATTGTAAGAGAAATAAGGAATGCCTTTGTAACACATGGATGGGCTTGTTGGAGACTGGTGAGAGAACTGATGAACTTAAAGATGCATCAATAAAAACTTCCCAAACAGAAACACAAACAGAAAAGTGAATGGTTAAAAAGAAAAATATATACAGAATAGTACATCCAAGAACTGTGGGACAATTATAAAAATTATAATATTTACATAATGATAATACTAGAAGGAGAAGAAAGTGAAAAAGAAACAGAAGAAATATTTGAAGTAATAATGGCTAAAAATGTTCCAAAACAAATAACATACACTATGCATCACATACCCAGACAGCTCAGAGAACACTAAGCAAGATGAACACTAAGGAAAAGAAACCTACTTCAAGGCACGTATATTTGAAGTACAGAAAATTAAAGACAAAAGAGAAAATCTTGAAAGAAGCCAGACAACAGAAACACTCTACCGCTATAGGTAAGCCAAAGCACTCTTTACTCCTATAAACTCCTCTTCAATAAATTCTCTTAAATGTTTCTGATTTTCTGTATATATAGATTGGATGGCAAGGAAAAGGTCCACAGATCAGTATGGCCATCTCTTAACAAGGCCTTTGAGTGTCCAGCTCTCTTGAGAATGTGCAGGAGACTTTTCATGATTCATTATCCTCATCTTGTTGGCTCAGTCAAAATACTAAGAAAACAGAAATCCCTATTGAATGTTCAGTTAACATGTATATTAGATATACATTTCATCTTTTTCTTATACTTGTTATTATTGTCTGACAGGTATCCATATTCAGGTAGGAGCTAATGTGTCCCATGTCTCTAGAAAAGAATAATAGGGAAGAATCTACAGCAATAAAAAAAAAAAGTTTTAGCTTTTGGTGTTCAGTAGCAAAAGCCCAAGCAAAAAGTCAAAATTTGGAGAGAAAAAATGACTAGGTAGGGCCACAGTGACAACCAAAGAAACAGAAAAGATGAGAAGAAAAGGTCTGGTACGTGAAGATAGATGCCTTTGACACTATTCAGTCTCCAAATACTCCGAGATAATCAGTATAATGGAAGCTCCATAAAGAAATTAAGATTCAGGTACAAAAATTAAAGTTACATATTTTCAAGTATGAAAGATAGATACCATCTTTCAAGAGAAAGATAGATACCATATGTTTTCATTCTATGTGGATCTTGAGAAACTTAACAAAAGACCATGGGGGAGGGGAAGAGGGGGAAAAAAGTTACAAACAGAGGGAGGGAGGCACACCATAAGAGACTCTTAAATACAGAGAACAAACTGAGGGTGGATGGAGGGGTGGTAGAGAGGGGGAAATGGGTGATGGGCATTTAGGAAGGAACTTGGGATGAACACTGGGTGTTGTATGGAAACCAACCTGACAATAAATTATATTAAAAAAATAAAATAAATTGTTGCGGAATCTGGTCTGGATCACTGGGTGGAAGAACCAAGCAGCATTCAGAGATCTTGGAAGGGAGGAGGTTTATTTTACACTGGTGGCTCCGAGGAGATCATTCTCCAGAAGTCTGAGCCCAGCATCAGCAGAGGATTAATTTATAGCCTGTTACTTGAGCATTCCTAATTAATGCGTGAGACAAGCAGTTTGGGAAGAAGAACCCGGAAGAGGGAGCCTTTGATCAGGGACAAGTATTTCCTTATCAGTCCTGTCTGCCATCTTATAACAGATTTTTCCCTATCAAAATAAATGTAAATAAGTAAAATATTTGTTTAGAAAAAATAAAAATTAAAAAATAACGTTACATATTTTCACAACCAGTGAAAATATGGATTTACATATAAAATGTCTAGAAGAACACACAAGAAATTGCTAAGACAGTTTATCTCTAAGGAGTAGAATAGGAAGTCAGTAGGGAAGAATAAAAATTACTTTTCTCTCAGAAACTTTTGTAATATTCATGTATTTTTGCAATTTCATTAATTTGTTAGCAAATTATAAATTATTTTTATAAAAATATAGTTAAATAACAGGGAGCACAATCACACACAAAAGTATATGTTAAGAAAATTATTTAATGCAAATTTTATTCAGTTCTATGAAAATAACACAAAAGAAAATGAGGGTTCAATAGGAAAGGAAAGCAATGGAAAAGGTAAGAAAAACACAAAAAAGAGGAAGCACAAAAACAGAGTCAGCAAAAGGAAAAGGAAACATCAATTTCGTGTACAAATAGCACAAGGTCCAGGGCTTCAAATAATGTGTCTATGGCCACCACACTATTAGAAAACACCAAAAAACTGATGTTTAACCAAAAGAGACAAGCGGGTAAGTTAAGGGACAGGGATCCATATTGGCTAAGGAAAAATGACAAGCTGGTATTTAAACACGAGATCAGAAGCCTGATGAAGGACTGCAGCCGCCTGCAAATAATGAAAGTTCATCAGATGGCAGAACAATCAGGCTCAATTTCTGCATCTAGAGTAGACTTAAAACTGAAGAGTCAGTTAGAAGGAAGCAGATATTATATTCTCTGGCATTCCCTTAAAATTATATATATTAAGTAAAAAACAAACCTGGACATCCCTACAAAGTAAGGAGTCAGAAGTGCAGTGAATTGGGGCACCTGGGTGGCTCAGTTAAGCATCTGACTTCAGCTCAGGTCATGATCTCACAGTTCCTCGGTTCAAGCCCCACACTGGGCTCTGTGCTGACAGCTCAGAGCCTGGAGCCTACCTCAGATTCTGTGTCTCCCTCTCTCTCTGCCTCTCCTCTGCTCATGCTTTGTCTCTCAAAAATAAATAAACATTTTTTAAAAATCTTTAATAAATTAATTTAAAAAAAAAAAGAGGAAGTGTTGTGAATTGTTAATCTCTCCGCTTTGCTTTGGACTTAATAGCAAAAGTTGCTGCACATATGCAGAAGGAAAACTTAAACTAAATATACTACCTCAAAAGTGAAGGTGAGCCCACTGGGGAGGGGTGGCCTTCCCCTGGCAAAAGCTTTTATAGTAAAGAGGGAGGCACAGCTGTAACCAGCTCTAGATAACCAAAGTAAGGTGACCTTAAGATCCAAGGGAAAATTTTTGCAAGGAAGATGTCCAAAGAGAAGAGAGCATGGATAGAAGAGTGATTGGACCGGGGAAAATGGTGAGGATTACCCTGATCTGCTTAATAACTTTGCCTCAAGCCAGACCTTCCACTTTCTTCACACCTTCTTTTATTCTCCCCTTTAGTATAATGTTTCCCAGTAAGCAACACCGTCTTCAATCTGCATGTCAGCCCTAAAAATGTATGTGTTAGCACAAGCTCCCATGCATTAGAGTCCTAATGGCTAAGAAGTGTTCACAACAGCTTATGATAATTAAATGTCAGCATTGTTTGCGTATGGCAAAATAACAGTCCAAAAATATTCCATGTTCCAGTTCCTTCCAGACATTAATCACCAGAAAATAAGTATTTATAATTATCTTTAAGAAGGAACTCATAAATGACAGCTTGTTATTTGCAGGTCAAAATCAAGACAGTATGTGCTACTTAACATCTGAAGGTTGGAAAATTAAATGGATGGAAAGGAGAGAGAGACCAGACACAAATCAAAATGGTAGTTGTTTCCTTTATGAGGTGTCTGCAAGGGGCACTTAATAACTGAATAGCAAAGGCCCTCATTAAAGCAAGAAAAATGTCACACCTGCTTGTCATGGAATAAATAACAATTCAGATTTGGTTAAGTGTTTTCCCTTGGAGTCAGAAATAGCATCAAGACGTCACTAAACTTATTGTGGCCATAATTTCTCAATATATACTATACCAAATCATCATACTACACACCTTAAACTGATGCAATGTTATATGTCACTTATATCTCAATAAAACTGAAAAAAAGAAAACTCAGTTTTCTACATAAAATAAATAAAAGACCTCGTAGATAAGAATTATAACACTGAGTAGTCATGGCTACAACTGTACAAAATGTGCTCATATGTTAACTTGTTTAATCATCACATGAACTGTCTTCTCTCCTCCCCTTCTTTCCTGAATACCTTCTTCAAATTAGAGGTGAAGCAATGGAGGACTGGAGAAGTCAACGTCTGAGCCAATGCTGCAGAGCCAAAAGGCTAAACCAAAATTCAACACAGGGCAACCTGAAACCCATAAACATTCACCTTGAAACAATGCCTCCCTCTCTGAAATACTGGTTCTATCATTAACAAGCTTATGGCATCAGATAAAATGATTAATTTCTCTGTATCTTAGTTTCCTCCTATGTGAAATTCCTCAAGGACATGAATTCCAAGTTCTCTTTTTTATCTAACAATCCATCATTCCTCTATTAAAAGCATATCATAAAGCCAGAAGTAAGGCATATGATCGTACTGCAAAGTTTTTTTTTTTTTAACACAAGTGGTATTTCCCTCAGAAAAGTAAATAATACATTGAAAATCAATAAAGAAGTAATCATACTTATTGAGGGCTGGCTATGTACAAGAATGGTGCCTGTGACTGACATGGAGGATGTCAAAAAGAAGAATATTAACTACCTTCAGGTCTCAGAGCCAACTGGAGGAGATGGGCAAGTCAGGGAAGAATTTCATCATCATGTGTTAGAGCAAGACACTGTACATGAAAGAAAAAGTATGTAATAGAGACCAGGAAGTCAGGACAAGTCCCCTGCAAACCATAATGTGGAAATACACCTTCAAGGACTAAAGATTAAACAAATAAACAAGGAAGAGACAGATGTTTTGTGCAGAGAGAGGTGCAGATAAACAAATATGAATAAACCTCTTAAAAGCTAATTTGCATATTTGACCATTCAACTTCCCAAATGTATCCATAAATTGCCATTTAAACCACAAGACCTGTTGTAGCAGAAGTCATCCTAGGTAAATCTAATTCTACGTTCACACAAAATGATTTTCCCAGATGTTCAGTGGCGTGACTAAGGCAATCCAGTTGTGTCTGACTCCAGTATTAGAAGCCTATGCTTTTCATCTCTAAGCATTGCCACCTTCCCACACATTTGTTCCTGGAAGATCACTGAACACAAAAATGATCCTGGTACAGAAACACATTTAAGGGCACTGGACCCCTGAAATCATACTGAGTAATTCAAGAAGAAAACACATAAATATGAACTCAGCTGAAGAACCAGATATGAACCTGTTCTAAAGCCATCTGGAAAGGCCCTGAATCTATGCTATACCCACATTCTAGAGGCATCTCAAAGAAAGATACCTTTTCATGCACAGCGGTAGTCATAGAATTTTCTTCCCTCTGAGGTTTAAGAGGGAAAGCCATAATTTTACCTGTGGCTTTGCAATAAATGGTAATTTATGGATTTGTATATTTTAATAAGGTATTACCATAATTTTTAAAGTAAAATAAAGTAAAGTAAAAATGTAAAACAAATTTGAGTTTTAATTACTGACTTTTACATCCCAAGGAAGGATGATCAATGATTCTTTCAAAAGTCCATCACATAATATTCACTTCTTAAGTGTGTGTCTGGTGTAGTGAGAAAAAGTAAATGCCCTTAAGCATGTGGATTTTACATTTAGCAGGTGTTTCCCCCAACTTGGCTGGCTTTGAAAAAGGTGCAGAGCGACCAGAGGCATGGACAAAAGGTGCAGAGCGACCGGAGGCATGTACAGACGGATGTCTGTGGATGGATCCAGCGTCAAAAGTCAAGGGAGGGTGGCATGAGCAGAACGACTTTTCTGTGTTCCTGGGTGTCACTATGGTAACACAGCTGGTGGAGGCAGAGGTGGGGTCAGGCAGCAGCTGTGGGGGGCAGCTTTGGGTAGGGAGGGGATGCAGGTGCTGGCAGGAGCCCCAGGTGCATTTGTCCTTGTCACCAATGGCTGGAGGAGTTTGGACCTCAACACCTCTGCTGGGGATGGCCACCCGCCCCAGCCTCTCAGGTACGTGGCCCTTGAGGAGGGGGGCTGGGTTTTTCCTGGGGAGTGAATTTCCAGGTTGCTGCCTGAAATCTACAGATGGTCCCTGGTTTGGGAACCCCACCTAGATGTGTGGGAAGAGGTGGGGTCCTCGATAACTTGGTATTTAGCACTTTAACCCCCTTCTTTGTCTTTAAAGTGGGTGTGGGAAGCTGCTGTCAAAAGTGACTATTGAGTTGGACCCCTCTCTCCCTTCTTCCCTTCCTGCTTCCCATGTTCTGGTGAGTGGCAGTAGTGAGCTGGTGGGCAGAGCCCTCCTCCAAAGCGGGCAGAGCCCTGGGCAGCTCAGCGGGATCTGCCCATCTCTCACTCTGGTGGGGATTCAGCCAGGTAACCACCTGGCCCTAATTGACACCTTTAGTGAGGGAGACTGGAGTGGCAGACCCCCAGGGCATGGTGGGCATGAACCCTGCCCAAGACCCAAGCCCAGGGCACAATGCCAGGTCCCTTTCTGAAGATCTACCTCTGGCCCAGCCCACGCACCATTGCCCTGAGAACAGGAAAGGGCCAACTCAAGGGGCTGACACTTCACACGAAAATAGGATGCACTTTGTTTGTGCTAAGGCAGATGAGGATGTATCCTGGTGTGAGGTGATCAGTGGCCATTGCAGCGGTAGCCCCCCTCCTGTCCCTCTGGTTCAAAAGGGAGAGAATGGGTGCACCGTGACCCACAGAAGGCAGGGCTGTCCCGGTGTCCAGTTCGACGGGCCCCAGGTGGCTTACCCTGGAGGCCTGGGGTTCACAGAGGGGCCAGCCAGTACCTCTGGCCTGGCAGCCACACATCCTGTGCTTTGGGTTTCTTGGTTTGGGTTTTTTAATGCCAGTTCTCCATACATAAGTGCATTTTGGAAGAGAGAGTCCAGCTATTACTTGTAACCGTATATATACATATATATTCTATCTACAAAGTGTTTATTTGCAAGATGTTTGACGGTGAGCTCAGGCCCTGCCCGCCTTGTTACCATCTGTCCCCACTCCTCGTCCCCACTCCCCGGCCCCAAGTGGCACCGGGGTGGGCCATCAACTGTATGTATTAAATATGACTGTATCAAAAAAAAAAAAAGGTGCAGACCTATTAGTAACGTTCTCAATGACAATAAAAATAAAAACCAATACTCTAGAGACTAAAACCCCAAAGAGAACCTCCAAATCACCTGAGAACCCTCTTTCTCCTAGAGTAATTGTGGGTGCCTGGGTGGCTCAATCAGTTAAAGCCTCTGACTTTGGCCCAGATCATGATCTCACATTCGTGGGTTCAAGCCTCGCATCAGGATCTGTGCTGATCGCTCGGAGCCTGGAGCCTGCTTCTGATTCTGTCTCCCTCTCTCTCTGCCCCTCCCCCTCTCACGCTCTTTCTCTGTATCAAAAATAAATAAAACATTAAAAAAAAAAAAAAGAAAAGATCGTGGGTGGAGACTGGGCAGCATGAAAGACTCCAGTGTCTCAGGGCCTTACCTTCCTCCTGATCCCCACAGCCAGGGCAGGAAGCCAGTTTCTTTCACAAGGTGCATAGTTTAGGATTCCCCCGCATTCCCTTAAGAAACTGATCATGGTAACCAGAAATTTCTATAGGCAATGGATAGAATACACAGAATTCCCACCATTAAAAACAGAAATCACTAATAACTCACACTATGGCTTTTTTTTCAAATGCCACTAAAAATACCAAATACTTTGTTTTGAACCAATGACTATATTCTATGTATATATATATATGGTTCTGAAACCTTATGCATCATTCAGTGTTGTCGAAGATTTTTGTAAGCCCATTACTAACCAACTAAAAATGTTTTCAAGGCATAAACTTAAAGTACTACTTGAAAGAATGAGGCCACTTAGGGGCATCTGGGTAGCTCAGTCGGTTAAGCATCTGTCTCTTAATTTCGGCTCAGGTCATGATCTCATGGTTTGTGGGTTTTGGCATCTTGTGCAGAGCCTGCTTGGTTCTCTCTCTCTCTCTCTCTCTCTCTCTCTCTCTCTCTCTCTCTCCCTGTGCCCCTGAGCTCTCTCTCTTTTGCTCTTTCACAATGAGTAAATGAAATTAAAAAGAAAGAAAAGAATGAGGCCACTCGTATATACCTAAGTTATATTTACCTGTCATCTCTGCAGCCATTCCAGCTCTTAGCTCCACAGTGACCAAGGCTGGGTACAGCTACCTTCCACTGGTTTCCCCAAAATCTCTTCCCAAAATGTGTGTACGTAGCAGTCTTTTCCAAAGTTTGGTGCTATGAAAGTGATTTACATCAGAGGAAGTTAATAACTTAAAATAAGATATTAGACAATTGTGCTTCCCAAAGACTGTGGCTATCCTGCCATGATAAACTGCTCACCTCATAACTGAGAAGCACTTTTTTTAAAGGCTCCAGAGTCCCATTGTGTTGCATGGCCCCCTTCTCCAAACTCCGGTTACTAGTAACATCTCACACCAAGTACTTTGTCTAGCAACTTGTCTCATCTTAGTAGAATAGCCATGCCTTGGTGTCCCCCTATCCTAACCAAAGTAGACTACACAAATATTTTTCTTGAGAAGTTCTCTTTCCAAAAGGAACTCTATGCTAGCTGTTTAAAAAAAAGCTGAAAAAATAATTTTGCCCACTAAGTAAGTTATTTTGTTAAATTTAGTTAATTTTATTAAATTATTATGAACAGTGACATTAGCAAAGCAGATAAAGAAAGACCCGAGATGGGATACGTCAGTTCTATAAAACTCCTCATTCTATACTTATTCAAGAAACTTTTACTGAGTGCTTGCTCTGTGCAGTGTTCTATTGTGAATGAATAGCATAAGCCAGACAGATGTGGACTC
The DNA here is from genome assembly GCF_006229205.1 of Suricata suricatta. Lineage (NCBI taxonomy): Eukaryota > Metazoa > Chordata > Mammalia > Carnivora > Herpestidae > Suricata > Suricata suricatta. Next base: position 98,401,447 of record NC_043700.1, read on the forward strand.
TGGAGGTTATAATCCCAAAGGTGTGACAGATCATTTTTTTTTTCAAAATATGAATACACAAGCTTGTGGGAGGTATATGAAAAAAATAACTGAGTGCAGTGGTAAAGAGTAGTAAGGGCCTTCCTGGAGAGGATGGCCAGGAAAGGAGGTGACATCTCAGCCAGTCCCCCTGGAATGGGAAGATGGGGGCCACCTGGGACTCAAGTTCAGAGTATCACTAGCAGGACCAGGCTCTGAGAAGAAAAAGGAACTGAAAGGAATCCAGTGTGGCTGCCCAGCTTACAGGCACACATCGTTTTCTTCCTCTGAGTCCACCCTTGATAATGAAGAGCAGGGACCCTGGCCTGAAGAAAAAGGTGATCAACCACTCATACTCCTATGTCTCTGGGCCATCTGCTAAAAAGTAGCAGGAGCTCCTTTTAAATGGAAGTTTTAAATGCTGTGTAGTGGTGACACTGTAGAAAATATCTGCCAAGCCTGCAGGACATTCCGGGGAACTGTAAATAGTGACCCGTCTGCAACTTACTTGCTGCCCCTCAAAGTGACAAACTTGACTGATGGCTAGTGTTTGGTTTGGTTTTCAAATCTTGCTTATTAGAAACACAGTCATCAAGAATTCTATGCTTAGGAAGGGGCCTGTGGCAGCTACTTGATAAAAGGTAGCAATGGACATGGAAATAAAAATCAAAACCATGAAACAAAAACCTTCAGGAAAACACATATGGACATGAGAGCTGATATTTTTACAAAACACACAATATTGTTAATTCATGAATTAGCATAGTTCTGTGTTGGATTTTAAAAAGTTCAAAGCTGCTTCCCTTTCTATTCCAATGGGTGGGTAACTTCTATAATGAACACCACTGCAGCCTCTGTGCCTTATAACCTACCTCTTTGGCACCACAAGTGAGGCAGAATTAGATATACAGAACAATTCTTTTCAGGATTGATTTAATTTTTCTTTCTCAATTAGAGACACTTATTTATAGTCTCACCAATGTGTCTACATAAAAATGAGCAGGAAAAGTAGATAAAACCATAATGGCAACTATGACTATGCAAATCTTGACGGTGATTCATCTAAAGAGTAGAGTCCCCCCAAGGCTAAAAAAACTTCAGACTATAATATAAGCCCTATTATGTAATCATGGGAACATGAGAAGGAGGAGAGCTCAAAAAGCATTTGGGAAGTTGAGATCAGGAAATCATTACTTCTGTTTCATTGAAGCGCTCAATAGCCAACCCAAATCTTATCTTTGAATGTGAGCTGGATGAGCATATATCTGGAAAGCTAATCAAATTCCATTGTTTACTCTACTTGCCCTTATCTGTAAAAGAGGGTAGAGCTGACCCATGAAAAACAGAGCCTTCCCATAAATAAGTATGTTTATTCACAAATGAGATTCTTCCAGCCATTACCTCTACTAAACTTCTTGGTATTGTTATTATCATTTATAACAAAGATATCTGTCTATGACTTGCTTTGAAAGGGCTTGCACATAGTATCTATCAGCAATAAAAAACCCATGACCTTAATCATGTGGTAATTAACTCTATAGCCCATCAGCTCACATTAAACAGAGAGTCTGAGGCTGTTCTAGGTGGTGGAAAGGAGAAACTTAGGACCCTGAGAGGAGCATCACTAAAATTCCTTCACTCCAGGAATATTCACCCCCCGTTGGGCAGCTCCTGGTGCAAATGGAAAGTGGGGAACTGGCAGGGAGTATTCATGGAAAGAGAAGCCAAACTCAAGCTGAAACCGTCAGCAGACCCGGCTCTCTTTCCCTCTTTCTCTTTTCCCCTGCCCCCCAGGTAAATAACGAAACTTTAAAAAATGCTTAAAAAAACAATAAACTGCATTATTTATAAAAATAGTCTTTTAAAAATGAGATCTAAAGCTACCTTTTTTTCAAGTAGGGAAAAAGTAGCACATGAAACATTTTTTTTCCTGAAAAGATTGGTTATCCGAAGATTATTCGCCATCAACAAATACTATCTTATTGTAACATGACAACAAATGTACAATGCAGGAGTGGAGACTGGGTTTTGGAGATGCTAAGTGATGTCATGTAAATAGTAATACTAGTAACCATTTAACGACACTCTACATTTAAGCATTATTTCAGGTGCTTTAGGTTATATCTAATGCCCTTGATAATACAAGGCAGTTTCACCCTCACTTTCAGAAATGCAGAAAGTCAGAAAATATAGTAACTTGTAAAGGGCTCAAACCCTTAAGTGATGAAGCTAGGTTCAAGTCAGGTCTCTCACTCTTCAGGCTGTGTGTTTTTTTCTGGTTCAACAACACTGTCATAAATAGATACCTCCTTACCCTTTCCTAATTGTGCTCTTCCTTTCCCTGACCCTAAAATCACCCAAATTCAGTCCCTTATCATGCCTCATCGAAGCATTACAAATGCCTCTGGATTTGCTTCCTTCAGAGGCACCCGCCACACTCCCGCCCGAGTTGTGTAAGTAGCAGCCGTGCGAATCTGACTGGGACTGCTATTCTTAACACACGTCAACAAGTCCCTTCAAGTGCATGCCAAAGCCCAAGCCTTCCTTCCTCCTGTGAAGCCCCGAGAAGCTGGCCCCACATCTCATCTTCTACTTTCAAGTAGTACAAATCCCCCAGCATACCCTGCTGGTCATCCGGCACTGTCCCTGTACTCTCCGTGGCTGAGCCATCTTCTGACTTTTCAGTCCCCAACTTCTCCCTTTCCCCCAAACCTGCCACACATGTTTACCTCCTACGAGTCATCCGAGACAGCTCCAGAAAGAGCTGCCCACCCTTTAGTCCTCAAGCTTAAGAAGGAGATCTCTGTCAGATTCATAGTGCCCTGCACATACTTCTCACACATTACTTTGGAGTGTTTTTTGTGCATCTGTATCTCTCTTGGGACTATATTTTATTTAGCTTTGTTTCTCCAGTGCTTGGTAATACTAGCAATGCAGTAAAGGAGTCATAGAAATAAACTGAACTGACTTGCCCAAGTATAACATTTGAGACAGAAGAAGCAGGAGTTTATAACTTCAGGTCTTCTGAGGCTGGGTCCAGCGTTCTGTTACATCTGAAAGTAAACGCATCTATGCAGCAATGAATTATCCTGCACAGACAACATCTTGAAACAGAGGCTGGGGCAAAAGAGTGAGATCAAGTGCTCACCATATGCCTGCTAATACTGTCATCTTGGAAGCGAATGACAGAGAAACGTTTTTATGTGACTTCTCAACTATTCGTATCAATATGTGATAAATCTGTGCCAATTTCAAGCATGGATCAGTGTATTTATGAAGTCTATAATAGAGTAGGAAAAGTTTGCATCTAAATGAAATATATTTATATCAACAATGACCTTTAGTAATTGCATAATTACTGCATTGCCTAGTACTATTTACAGACATTCAGTTATTAAATACAGATTCAGAAGGGAGGAAATCATAATTTTTCTGGGTAGGCTCTCAATGTAGAAATAATTAAAGACGCACTTAAAGACAAAGTATGAAGGACCCTCCACAAGTGAAACAGGTAAACATACATTAAATTAATATTACATTTTACCTTAGAATTAGAAAAATGAAAAAATATTTTGTTTATCTACAGCCTAAAAGGTGTAAATACATATATTAAATTTTGAAAGAAATAATTTTAAATCAGCTTCTTCAGTCTGATATTATCTCCTTGGTAGATTTCAAATTAAAATAGTTTGCCTGGGAGGAAATACCTCACTTTCCTTCACTTGATTCCTTCCGTAGTCTCCCTTTGAAATGTGCCTGCTAGATGCTGCCCTTGGCTCTCTTCTTGGCTCTCTTGGACTCCCTGGGGATTTCATAAAGGAACTCCATTTTCACTACCATTCAGAACTAGATTATTCCACTCCTACAACTCAACAGCAAAAATACAAATAAATTGATTTTCTTTAATGGGCAAAGGATTTAAACAGACATTTCTCAAAAGAAGACATACAAATGGCCAACAGGTATTCAAAAAGACGTTCAACATCACTAATCATTAAGAAAAAGCAAATCAAAGTCACAATCATCTCCTACCTATCAGGATGGATATTATAAAAAATACAAAAAATGACAAGTATTGGAGAGCTCGTGGAGAAATAGGCACCTTTTTACACTTTTGATAGGAATGTAAAGTGGTGCAGCTGCTATGAAAAATAATTGCCCAAGACACAGCACAAAAGCAGCCATTTGAAAAGTGTGAAGGTTTCTCAAAAAATTAAAAATAAAACTACCATATGATCCAGCATTCCCGCTTCTCACTTCTGGGTATATATTCTAAGAACTGAAATCAGGAAATGAGGTGGATCTATAAATATCTAAAGAAATATTTATACTCCTATGTTCATGGAAGCATTATTCACAATAGCCAAGCTTTAGAAACAACTTAAATATCCAGCAACAAATGAATGGGTAAAAACAAAATGTGATATACAGAAGCAATGGAATATTATTCAGTCTTAAGAAAGAAAAGAAATCCCGCCATATGCAACAACATGGATGAGCCTGAAAAATATCATGCTGAGTAAAATAAGGCCATCACAGGACAAAGACTGCAAGTCCATTTATATGAGCTATATAAAACAGTCAGACTTAGGGGGCACCTGGGTTGCTTAATTTGTTAAGTATCGACTTGGGCTCAGGTAATGATCTAGAGGTTGGTGAGTTGGAGGCTCACGTCGGGGCTCTCCAGCTCAGAGCCTGGAGCCTGCTTCAGATTCTGTCTGTCTGTCTGTCTGTCCCTCTCTCTCAAAAATAAAAATAAATGTTAAAAAATATTTTAATAGTCAAACTTAAATAAAAACAGAAAGTTGAATGGTAGTTGCCAGCGGCTGAATGAAGAGGGAATTGGGGAGTTGTTGTCCAACAACTATAAACTTTCAGATATTCAAAATGAGTCTGCTGTCTATGTCAATGAGAGCCTGTAGTTAACTATACCGTACTATACACTTAAAAACTTGTTAAATGTTCTTACCACAATTTAAAAAAAATAAATTGCCCAAGACACAGCACAAAAGCAGCCATTTGAAAATGACCTGGCGTATACATGAAGGAGACTTACTGACTAATCTTAGAACGTGTGCCAGTGGGGCAGGGATCTGCAGAAGATTTCTCTAGAAACAAAGTGCTGTTGGGCACCATTTTTCTTGTCCCCCCCCAACCCCCGCCCAGCCTAAATAGCCTACTGTTCGTAGGGACCAGTTCTAACATTCTCCATTTACCTTGCTAGCACTGTGTGCCCCACCAGTGTCCCCCTGCAGACCCACCCCACTCAACCCGCCCACTTTGCAGGCATCCCTCTAAAGCAGATCCTGCCCCACTACCTCCAACAGGCAGCCCCAGCAGACCTGCACCATTCCAGAGTGACTCCTGGCCTAGAGAGCAGGGGAAATAACCCACATACCAGCACGTCCACACCTACAATCAGGTCTCTTAGCAGGCTATTCAGGGAGCAAGCCCTGCCTTATGGTGTGCCTGCAGATGTCTGACAGATCTAACTGCAGACAGCTAGGTTGAGTGTCAACCCTGCCCACCAATAGCTTATGTGGTCACAGCCGAGCCTCTCAATAGCTTGAGGAGCAAACCCTGCCCAGTGTGCCTCAGCAGACAAAGTGGGTTACTGAAGCTCTTTGGTATAAAAGTGATCACAGCTCAGCCACAGCAGGAGGGTCACACAGCCCACATAGATGATACCCCAGAGCACTTGGTTCTCTTGACAAGGGAGAATTTACTATAAAGCACTACAGGACCTCTTATGCATGAGGCCACTACTTTCAAAACCAAGAGATGTAGCTCACCTACCTAATGCATAGAAACAAACACAGGGAGTTAGACAAAATCAGAAGACAGACGAATATGTCACAAATGAAAGAATAACACAAGTCATACAAAAAACTAAATGAAATGGCGATAGGCAGTCTATTTGATAAAGTTAAAAGTAATGGTCATAAAGAATATTTACTGGAATTAAAAAGAAATGGATAAATTCAGTGAGAATTTCAACAAATAGATAGCAAATATAAAAAAACCAACCACAGCTGAAGAATATAATAACTGAATAAAAAATATACTAGAGGGAAGCAACAGCAAATTAGAAGATGTAGAAAATGGCTGAGCAATCTGGAATGCAGGGTACTAAAAGCACCTAAGTCAAACAATAAAAAGAAAAATAAAAAATGAAAATAAGTTAAGGGAATTCTGTGGCATTATCAAACACAACATTTGCATTATAAGAATCCAAGAAAGAGAAGAGACAGAAGGGGACAGAAAACTTATTTGAGGGGCGCCTAGGTGTTTCAGTTGGTTAAGCAACCAACTCTTGGTTTCAGTTTATGTCATGATCTCTCAGTTCGTGAGATCAAGCCCTGCACCGGGCTCTGTGCTGACAGCATGAAGCTTGTTTGGGATTCTCTCTCTCCGTCTCTCTCTGCCTGTCCCCCGTGCGCTCTCTCTCTGTCTCTCTAAATACATACATACATACATACATACATGTGTTGTTTGTTTTTTTTTTTTAAGGAAAATTTACTTGAAAAAGTTATAGCTGAAAACTTACCTGAGGAAGGAAACAGACATCCAGGTTCAAGAAGCACAGAGAGCCCCTAACAGCATGAACTTAAGGAGGTCCACCCCAAGACACAATAATTAAAATGGCAAAGACTAATGAGAAAGAGAGAATCTTAAAGGCTGCAAGAAAAGGGATGCCTGGGTGGCTCAGTCATTTGAGCATCCAACTTCAGCTCAGGTCATGATTTCATAGTTCATGAGTTCGAGCCCTGCATCCAATTCTGTGCTGATAGCTCAGAGCCTGGAGCCTGCTTTGGATTCTGTGGCTCCCTCTCTCTCTGCCCCTCCCTACCTTTCTCTCTCTCTCAAAAATAAACATTAAAAAATTAACCAAAAAAAAAAAAGCAGCAAGAAAACATAGCTATTACACAAGGGAAATCCCATAAGGCTATCAATTGATTTCTCTTTTTTTATTTGACAATGCAATTCCATTCCATAGATTTGTACTATAATATTTTATACTTTGAAGCCCTTTATTGATCATTTAAAATTTGTGCATTTTTCTTATGACCAAAAGATAAGTGTCTTCTGGCTTTTGAGTTATCCTTACAACTATTATTCAAAATTATTCAAAAGAACAGATATGTTACAAATTTTCATAAAGAGTCATTAAACTTAAACATTTTATTGGAAGTATACATCTTAGTAAGCTGAATGGGGCTATTTTTCCCCCTCAGTTCAACTATTTATAAGTAAATGAACAGGATTAAGAATGGATCCATGCCTATTTTCTCTTCTTGTGGTTAGAAATACTAAGTAAATAAATTCACACAAATAAGTAGATAGAAATGGAAGGGGTTTCATTAGAACATTGGCTCCCATTCTTTTGACTCTTACAGTTTCGTGACAAATTTAAAAAATCACATAATGATCTATTACTAAATGATTTTTTTAAGTAATTATCTAAAAACTCGGGTTCCCATTCAACTTTATGGAAAGCAAAAAATTAGGAACTATTTGACATGCAAATGTATTTTTACTCATTACACTAAAATATAAATCTTACATAAAGAGTTCTTAAACTCCTTTTGCCCACTTCCTCTTTTTACGGTCTTTGTCAGGATTTCACGTACACAAAACCAATCCTCCACTTTCATCTTTGGATGAAGCACCATACTTCAAGGCATGTGGCCTTGTTTCCTGAGCAGTCATCCAGATGCAACCAAAAAGTTTGGGGGAGCTAGATCTTTATGGAGGTAAACCTTGATGGAGGGGAAGGACAGATGAGAGGGAGCCAAGGAGAAAATGCTCCCCTCCTTTCTTGCTTTCTTATGAACTGCTCAGAGTTGAAGTTCCTCCTTTGGCCCTTCTAGGAAAAGTCCAAAATGCGGAGCTAATTGTGACTGCTCATGTCTCTGCAGTTCAGTATGGTAAGCATTATAGTACACATATTTACTTGCCTCCTTTCTTTTCCCTCACCTTCACTCCCTTAGGCTTGTCCCTCCCAAATAAAATATCCTATCCAGAATTGTGAAAGGCTTGAGATTTCATTGCTGCTTCTGAGCTAACAAGTGAACTTGCCAGAGTTTAATAGATGCTGAGAGAAGACACAAGTCAGATGGAGGGCTTTGTTAATCACGGCACAGCAGGCAGTGTGTGCTTTGCGTTTATGTTGGCTCTCCTTGCACATCAAGTGACATGAGAGTATATAGTGCATACAGCAGATTTGCGTTACTGCCGAGAAACTCCAAGCTTTGGAAACTCCAAGCTTTGGAAACTCCCAATATTTTAAAGGGGTTGCTGGAAACCTGTCCAACTTTTTCCCACAGGGGCATATTATCTTCATTATCTTGGTCAGAGAAAAAATCTGCGCTTTGCTCCCAGGTTGACACTATCCCTATGTTTTGAGGCTGTTTGCTACACAAATATCCTTCAAAACAGAATCTTGGACAAAATCTATCACAGATGTGCAGAAACACCATGGAGACTTACCCCCCAACAAGTCTTTAATCTTTGCCTTCAGATCTACTTTCTAAAAGACTGAAACTTTTAAATAAACAATTATCAGGGTCCTGCATTTTCTCAATTTTTGGATATTTCCCAGATTTTATTCTGGATCCTCATTTCACCTTTTTTCAGTCTATTCAATGTTGTAGCTTTACTTGTGTTTAGCCAATGAGAGACACTATCATCAGATCTGAGGGTGGGGAGTGAGGTCAGAGTAGTTTTTCCCCTGCACCCTCCCCACTGGGTCATGGTGTCTGCTTCTTTCAAGCGGCAACTGTTCTGACAGCTAGTCACTAATTTTATGTTTTCCTTTTTTTTAGAGAGAGAAAGAGACAGAGTGTGAGCTGGGGAGGGGCAGAAAGAGAGGGAGACACAATCTGGAGCAGACTCCAGTCTCTGAGCTGTTAGTACAGACCCCAATGTGGGGTTTGAACTCATGAATCATGAGAACATGTCCTGAGCCAAAGTTGGATGCTCAACCGACTGAGCCACCCAGGTGTCCCTAATTTTATATTGTCTTAATAGTACATATAAAATGTTTAACTTTTTTATTAAATAAATTGAGAGTTGGAGGTAATGATTTAACTTTAAAAAGCAAATTTTAATTACAGAAAAATGTACAGTATATCAAATCTGAAAGAAATCATATTGAAGTTTTATTCAGAGTTTTTTCCAATATATTTTGAAAATATACATCAAATTATATATTTTAAAAAAGTTTTCCTACTCTTGGGGTGCCTGGGTAGCTTAGTCAGTTGAGTGTCTGACTCTTGATTTTGGCTCAGGTCATGACCTCACAGTTCATGAGTTTGAGCCCCACATTGGGTTCTGTGTTGTCAGCTTGGAGCCTGCTTGGGATTCTCTCTCTCTCTTTCTCTCTCTCTCTCGCTCTCTCTTTCTGCCCCTCCCCTACTCATACACACACATGCATGTGTGCTTTCTCTAAATAAATAAACAAATAAATAAACAAACTTAAAAAGTTTTCCTACTCTATATTCTTTGGCCCTTCTTGGGTGCTTTCAGGTTCTAGAGAATAATATTGAGAAGAGTAGAAAAGGATATCCATTATTCAAATACATAGAAAAGTCCACTTTTAAGCATTTAAAACTTGTTACTGATGCTCTATCTACTTGTTCATCAAAGCACTCTTCTTCAGAAGCTGTCATTTTTTTTTAATAGTCAGGAGATGAAAGAAATGAAGTTGTTTAAATAGAAATTCGTATTATTCCCTTACCCTCCATACTACTTATCTGAATTCACCACATTCTTAACTATCAAAAGTACTAGTTTCCACCCCAGGCTTTATCCTTAACAGAAATACATATAAATTCAGGAAAGACTCAAAGCCCTGTGGGTTCATGTGCTGTAAATCACTGCAGGGGGCCTCCCCTTTGAAAGGCACCCAGACAGGGCACCTTTCAGCCAATGCTCCTTTGCATATCCTTAATAAAGTGGAACTTGATCTTCTGTAAATACAGGCTTGTTTCCTAGCAGATCAATTTTGGGGAGAAACTGCATAAGGAAGTAAAGTATCAGGAAATATATTGTCTTCAAACCATTCATGCTTAGGTATCTTGGAAAGTCACATACTCCCAAGTTGATGATCCCTGTGCTATGCCATATCATATTTCCAAATATTGGGGAGAATATTAAAAGCCTATTGAAATTATGAGTTACTATTCACAAAAGCTCAAAACTATCCAGTTAAAGGATAAATCTATTTTACTGTCCTATTGAAAAATACAGCATATTGACGTAATGCCTAAAACAAGGAGTGGAGGGAGCCGCCTTTGTTAAATCCGCATCATCCTACCGTATTTCTCAGGATCGAAGTTCTTCTGGTCTTCCATCAACTCCCACACTTCTCTCTCCGGGTATCCATGTACCAGAGAGCTGCATTTGCTACAGCAACTTACATTCCTAAAGGGAGTGTGAATCCGTGAGTTCATTATCCAGACTTTTTCTGGGGTACCTTCTCAACCCCTGAGACAGAATCTACAAATATGATTGTGGTCAGAGTTGTAGACCCCTCTTACTGTCTGTTTTTTCTAGGCAGTGAGAAAATGCATTCGAGAAAAACAAGGAAAATTCCTTTCTTGCCACCCTGAAATACTGAGCTCCAGCTATACTCAAAGCAGTGAGAAAATCCTACAGAATTATTGGTTCCCGAAAAAACCATGGTTTTTTAACCTTGTTGTTTTTATTGCATTAGGGAATTGTTTAGTGTAAGTTAGCATATTTCAGAGGTTCTAAGTATAATTTTATAGTGTTTGATGACCAGATCTCACATTCAATTCTAAATCTGCACTTAAAATACATTGTAATTGTGCACCATTGAAAAACTTGTTCAATCCCTAATTAGGATACATTGCCACCAGGTGGCAGGGGAATGCTTTCATTTCATGAACTGAACTTTTTTGGCAAAAACAAGCACTGCTATTTATTTTAATTATTTGCTTCTTATCATAACCTAGACTCAGTTGGAAAGTAATAGTAACAACGTGGTATTGGCAATTTTTGCACTAACTGATATAAATTGCTCTCCCCCTCTGTATCCCGTGGCATTTTGATTACATATTCACTAGAACTCCAAACATCTTGATCTCTAGTTCAGTGACTGCTAATGTATGGTCTCCAGGGGGTCCTCCTGACCCTTTCAGAGGCTTCATAAAGTAAAAAATATTTTCTTAATAATGTTAAGATATTATTTGCCTTGTTCACTCTCATTTTTTCCACAAATGTACATACAGTAGAGTTTTCTAGAGGCTACATGACATGAATAAATTGTCATTCTGTTAAGAAATGTATTATTGTTATATGTTTGCATTTTAAATTTTCTGAATTTTAATTTCCAATGTGGTAGATATTGGTAGATATAAGCTATAGAAACTAAAGTTCTTTGGGATCTTCAATAATTTTTAAGAGTCTAAAGGAGTCTTGATTTCAAAATAACTTGAGAAGTACTATTCTAATTAGTTAATCAGTTCTAGTTAGATGTTGATGTATTTTTCTATTTCTCCTGGGGGTGGGGTCTTCTCATATTTACCTCTAGATCCAATCCCATGGAGAACCTAGCACCAACCATGGATACTAGACACTCAGTAAAGATGTGTTGAAAAGTATCGATAACTAGAAGGTGTTACTGGAATGAAACAAGCATTAATGGAGACACATTTTTTTAAGTTTAGCCATTAAAATTAAATAATAAAATATTTGATTCAAATATGTCTTCATGTAAAAGCTTAAACCAATTATAATTTGGTTCATTTCCTCACTAGTCTTTCACTGTATTATAAATATATTTGTCTTATCTCCAAGGTTCAAATTTTTAAAGACTTTTCACATGTTAGAATTTACCTTCCTATACATAACCTTAAAATGTCAAGTTTTGGTCACAAAATATCTCGAAATTTTCTCCTAACATCCAGTTATAATAAAGTTATAATAATGTTCATGGATATCATATACCTTCTTTCTCAGACATCAGTTCTCAGTACTTTTTTTTTCTAAAATTCTAGGTTGTCACTTTTTTTGGATTACTATTTAACAATAGCATTTTGATGGTAAATATGACCTTGATGCCCTTTAAATTATCTTTGATACAAACTCTTTTTTTTAAGTTAGCATATTTTATCAACACATTCGGAACACCTTTTTTTTTTTACTACAAAAAGTTATAAAAGTTTTTACACAAAACTTTAAACAGAACTATTACAAACACTATCTCAGTTCTAATGTAAATATATCAGAAATCATCAAAACTGAACAGGAAGTCGTAGTTAATCATGCACTGAGGACATGAGAAGTGTTGAAAGTATCTGAAACCCAAAGATACTGTTATAACACAATATCATGTGAAATGGAAATTGATCACTTGAAATGGCAATTAGATGAGATATGAAGAAAGGGCATGCTGAGAACAGTCTTCCAAACACAGGCAGATATGGCTTGCTTTCAGAAAAGCAAGCCTAAGGAACAGCACAGCCAAAAAGAAGTAGCCTTTCAAGGCCCCTCCCTCCCTCCTTTCAGGAGAGTTGGGGGATGACGTATTACTTCTGACCACTCAGTACAAATCTTGATTGAAATTATCAGCTGGATTTACTCAATTCCTCTTAAAATACTTAAAGGCATTCTTTATAAAATCCTGAGTTAAAACACTGATAGTGACTGAATCCAAGCTATAATAAAGTTTAATTAGGTATGATTATGCCCAGGCCAAGACCTAATAAATAACATTATGTAATTCTGCCATTTCACTCAGTGATTTCAAGCTAAGAACAAGTTATACTCTGAACCTCAGACAGAAGCTAAGAAAATGTTTCCTAAGTCAAATCACTTCTTTAATTTTTTTATCACCAAGCTGTTTTACTGTACACTAACTTCTTCCACACTACTTATGAGATTTGCTATAATTTTTTAAATCAGGAATTGAAATAAATACCATGTATTCTTAGGTTATCCAATGGCAATTATTCTGTTTCACTTTTTTAAAGTTATCAGTAAACAATTCCTGTAACTTTTAAAGTCTGTTATTAGTTGTACAGAATTCAATGATCTTCCCTCCCACCCAGCACGTGCTGTGCGTTCATGCCGCGGGGCTTAACTGTTAGAAAGGTAGTTGTGTGGTACAAGGCTTTCACTTCTCTTTTTGTTCTGCCTGGAGATTTTCTGGGTTTCTCTGCAAGATCTAACGTAGTCCTTCTTTTCTGTGTTTGTTTGTTTCTGCAACCCCTCATCTGTTTATTTGCCCCGTACTACATCAATGGGAGGGATGAAATAGACAAATGGTTATCTTTTTGGTGAGATTATATTCCTGCATGTTTCACATAAAAAAGACTTCCTCTTACCAATTCCACACCATACTGTGTTAAATTCAACTTCTATTAGTAATAAATTGTGATTCCATGACATCCTCTTAGTCAATTAAAAATCCTCTCTTGGGGCACCTGGGTGGCTCAGTTGGTTAATCATCTCACTTTGGCTCATCATGATCTCACAGTTTGTGGGTTCGAGCCCCACGTCGGGCTCTGTGCTGACAGCTCAGAGCCTGGAGCCTGCTTCAGATTCTGTGTCTCCCTCTCTCTCTGCCCTTCCCCCTCTCATGCTCTTTCTCTGTCTCAAAAGTAAATAAAACATTTTAAGAAATTTAAAAAATCCTCTCTCACTATTTTATGATCACTATAGTGTAAACAATACTTAGCCCTTTTTCATCCTGTCCCTTCACAGTATGGAATGCATATACCCAAAATGCACTTTTTTACACTTTTCAAAAATACTCATGTTTCCAGTGGAAACTTAAAGGACTTTAAAAAAATTTTTCCTAATGTTTATTTTTGAGAGAGAGAGAGAGAGAGAGAGAGAGAGAGAGAGAGAGAGCCAGGGAGGGGCAGAGAGAGAGAAGGAAACACAGAACCTGAAGCAGGCTCCAGGTTCTGAGCTGTCAGCACAGAATCCAATGTGGGACTCCAACTCACAAACTGTGAGATCATGACCTGAGCCAAAGTTGGACGCTTAACTGACTGAGCCACCCAAGCGTCCCAAATTACAAGACTTTTAAAGCAACCTGAACCCTTGTCTATTTCCATGTGTAACAACAACAAAAGAGCAAAGCACATTGTCTGAAAATGACCAAAGATTTTGTTGTCTTTACTTTAAATCTGTGAGACGTTCTTAGAAGCCAGTCATTGGGCATAACTTTTGTTTCCTGGGTGGAAGCAAACTTCTCTAGGAGGAAGCTGATGACAGGGTTCACAGCTGGACTCCTCACATGCCCAATTCAACGCCTACTGCTTTTCTCTCTGATATGAAAACATAGTGGGGATCTGATATATTTATTCAGGCTATTCGTGGAAGCAAAGTTCTATTGCTGACAATTAGAGGAGACTTAAGACTATGTTTATTAATCAAATGTTCTGTTTCATTGCTCTACTCTCTTTTTTATTTTTAACAATAATCCTATAATTGGAGTGCCCCTCTAGGGTACCCAAACACACCTTAGGGCAGAGCTGAGAGGTGGAGAATAATCAAAGAGAGCCAGGCTAACACCAGTCTTTAGCTCTTCCATTCTCTTCAAGTCATCCTATTGTTATGGGTTAATTGAGGATTCCCATTTCATAAAACCTCCCTTCCCTAGCTACCTTCAAGCACCAGAAAACCACTCCTGGATATGACTTAGGGGGTGGGCTTACATGAGAGTAACCAAGTCCAGCAGGGTCTCCTGCGTGGCAGGAGGGATGGGGGCACCAGTAAGCCTGACAGCAGATGTGCGGCCCTGTAGTCACACATCTCCCCTCATTGCTCCTCAGGATATGTTACCAGCAAGTTACTGGAAGGATTTATTGTACATATTCCAAAGAGACAAGATGAGAAGACAATTCAAAAGGACAAGACAACAAGCAAGGCATGAATTAAGGTTGATAATCAATTAAGGCTATTGATTGACTTGATAACATACAGTTGTCTTTGTAGGATGGATATTCTTTGAGGAAAATAAAATCAATCCAGTGAAACAATACAAGGTATGAATTCACTTATATCAGCTATGTACAAACAGAATTTTCTTTTTCCTCTCTTCATCTATTTCTAAGTTTATGAGTATTTCATTCATTTTTCAAAGAAATAAATATTGAATGGCTGTTATATGCAAGATTATTAAATATGGAATAAAAATGGATTAAATAAGATCTTCATGAAAGTATAGGGATAGTTGTACCATGTTTTATATATATACATATATGATATTATTATTAATACAAATAAAATTTATATGCTTTAACACAATATATTTTTGTCCTCTTCTGGAGCCTAAACAGGCCTAGTTTGTACCCTAAGGCAGACAATGAGAGGCAGAAATCCTCTGGAATAAAGCTGCCATTAGGAGAGCCCTATCCTGAATAAACCGAAGCAGTAGCAACAAGAGGGAGATTCCCAGATGTAGGTAAGAATGAAATGTATGACTAGGCCAGGCATCTATGCCCCACTATGGTCTAAAGATCAAGATGTAAATGAGGCCAGAGTACTGAGAATAGGTTGGTATGGATTACTACAGATCTGGGATTTGATCTTAACCCTATGTACAAGATAGTATGTTTGCCTGAAACTATTTCATAAATACTGGGAGAAGATATGAGACTTGTGGGTCAGAAACACAAGACCATTTCATATGGCGCAGAAAGAGAGAAACACCACTTCATTCTTCAAGGAAGTTCCCTGAAAACAATGGCCCATGGAAAAAGTAGTCATGGCTTTGCATTCTTGGTACACCCAGCGAGATGTGAGGAGTGAGAGAGTCACGAGGCATATCTCCCAACAGGTACTAGAAAACATCTAAGACAGTACAAAGCAAAAAGATGCTAGAATTCTATGTATCTGCAATGCTGGCTGGTAGATTTGTTGATGATTTAGAGCAGTCATCTTTCAACCCAACCTGGATATTACAATCGGAACATTTAAAAAATCACACCCCAACGGGTACCTGGGTCGCTCAGCTGGTTGAGTGTCAGACTCTTGATTTCCGCTCAGCTCATGAGTTTGAGCCCTCTCTGAGGCTTTGTGCTGTTAGCATAAAGGGGATTCTCTGTCTCTCATTCTCCCTCTCTCTCTCTCTCTCTGACCTCCCTGTTCACATATGCATGGACACATATGTGCATGCACAGGTGTGCTCTCCCTCTCCTTCTCTCAAAAATAATTAAATAAACATCTTAAAAAATCCACATCTCAGAGATTCTGATTAAATTGGTATATCATATAGCTTGCCATAAGTACTTTTTTAAAGTATATTTATTTACTTTGGGGGGGGACGCCTGGGTGGCTCAGTCAGTTAAGCGTCCGGCTTCAGCTCAGGTCATGATCTCACAGTCTGTGAGTTCAAGCCCCATGTTGGGCTCTGTGCTGACAGCTCAGAGCCTGGAGCCTGCTTTGGATTCTGTGTCTCCCTAGCACTCTGCCCCTCCCTCGCTCACACTCTGTGTATTTCTCTCTCAAAAATAAACATTAAAAAAATTTTAAAAGAGAGAGAGAGAGAGGAGAGAGAGAGAGAGAAGGAGGGGCAGAGAGAGAGAGAGGGAGAGAGAGAATCAAACTTACAAATAGTGAGAGCATGACCTAAGCCAAAATAAATGTTGGATACTTAACTAACTGAGCCCCAGGTACCCCACCATTAGCATTTTTAAAAAAGTGACTCTAATGTATAAAGTTGAGACTCCTGATTGAAACAGCCAATGTGGCATTAGATTGTGTCTCTCCATCTTCCCCAATGATAAGAATCATGTGCAGCAATGGTTCTCAAACTTCAGCATGCATTAGAATTACTTGAAGGGCTCTAAAATGCAGATTGCTAGGCTCCAGTCCCATAGTTTCTGATTCAGTAGGTACAGGGTGGGGCCTAAGAATTTGTAATTCCAATAAGTTCCCTGGTGCTGCTGATGTTGTTGATCTGGAACCATCCTTTGGGAACCACTGATTAAAAGCAATGCTTCTCAAACTTGTATAAGTACCTGAGGTCATTATTAAATTCAAATTTTGATTTGAATTGAGTTTGAGGTGGGTTCCCATAGTGAATTTCAAACAAGTGCCCAGATAAGGCCAATGCTGTTGGTACCGGGTCCACATTATATTTTTAACTGGAACCCCAGATCCTGTTAAAAATACAAAATCCAAGGCTTCATTTGAGACCCAATGAATTAGAATCTCTAGGAAGAGTCCTGGCTTAAGTTACCAAACACCCCAGATGATTCTTTTGAAGAGAAGGAGTAGTTTAATCTTGAAAAGTTGAAAGTAAAAGTACTGGAATCAAACCTGAACTTCTCACTAAGTTCTCATTAATAATCTAATTCCAGGTAAACTTTATGATTCATGTTTAACTAACAGTAACTTTTAAGCCCCAGCTGAAAGCTCGTGAAGGGTAGAAGAATATGCTGCCTCCAAGATAGGTTTCAAACAATTGAGGAGCAGATCCAAGAAAAGCTCTCTTCCCTCCCCTATTTGCCTAAAAGCAGGACATAAATTCTCTACTAGCAAAGACAGTAAGCTAATTACTGATGACAACTCTAGACCCTTATCAATCCAGAGATGGCAATTCCAGGGGAATCTATACAACAAATCTAAAACTAACCCTTGTACACACCATTAGTTTCTCCATGTATTTTCCTTCCCACAATTTTCCAAAGTCTTTTTACCTTTTCTCATCACTTCTCTAAAAATGTATCCACCTGTTGTTAAGATACTATAAAAGCCCAAGTTCTAACCATTCCTTTGAGGTATTCATTATTAATTGCTCCTCTGTGTATGCACAATGCACATGTCAATACACTTAGATTTGTTTTTCTCTTGTTAATCGTTCCTTTATTAGTTAATTCATAGGCCTGCAGTCAGAGAACCCAAGATAGGTAAAGGAAAAGATTTTCCCCGTCCCCTACATTTGGAATGAGGGAAGTTAAATTCCTTGTGTGGGGTCATTCTGATTGGGGGCCAACACAGAAGTCAGGATTTGAGCAGCTAAGATCCAACCATAGAGAAAGTTGGTCACAGGAGAATGCTGTGGAAATCCTAAAGAAAAAAAGGACCTAGATTTCAACAACCAGAGCCAAATGAAAGGCTATTCAGAAAGATGTTCATTATAGAAACAGTGGAGATGCTGAAAGGAATCCAGCTGACAAGCCAAACATTCCAAGGTTGGGAGAAGAAGCTGGAGAATAGAGCAGGGGGAGAGGCAAAAGCCCTGGCAGTACAGTTAGCATGGATTTCAGAAACACTGGCAGACCAGAAGTTGTTTTGTGTCAGTGTTGGCTTATTTTACTTTATTTTATTTTTATTTTCAAATGTTTATGTACTTTCAAGAGAGAGCTAGAGAGCGAGCAAGGGAAGGGCAGAAAGAAAGGGAGAGAGAGAGAATCCTAAGAAGGCTCTGCACTGTCAGCACGGAGCCCAACACAGGGCTTGAACTGATGAACTGTGAGATCGTGACCTGAGCTGAAATCAAGAGTCAGACACTTAATCGACTGAGCCACCCAGGCATCCCGTGTTGGTGTTGTTTTAAGCCTCAGAACCCCATCTGTCCATAATTAAGGATCTGTCAATAAATTTATAAAGCAAGTACTTTTCTTTAAATATAAATCAACACTTCTAAACTATATGTTTAATATAGTTCCACCAAGTTGTGTTTCTCAAAACACATGTGACTGAGTCCTAATAACTTAAAGAAATAGAATGTTTAGGAGAAAAAAAGTAAAGTGGAGAAAAAGTTATCTAAACTATATTATTACTTTCCTAATTTTACTATGGTCCTCTAATGTTCTCTTTTATATCATTTCTACCACATACTTTGCTCATCACTGTTAGTAAGTAAAAATATATATATATATATATATATATATATATTCAAGTTTTTAATCTAGCATGAAGCCGAAACAAGTTTAAGGTGTTCTGAAGTCAGTACATAGGAGTCAAAACATATGTCAAAACATCTCTGATGAACTTGAGTATTAAATATATATTAAACATGCTCTACTCTCTCAAAAAGATTCATTTTTATCCTTGACAAATTAAAGCAATAGCAAAAGATGAGGCTTACAAGATGACTAAATAATGAAGGAGAGTTATCAGTTGAAACATGTATTTGGAGTCTGTATTTTTAGCAAATGGATGAAATCTATAAGTATAGAAGAAAAAATTTCCCTTTGCAGAATCTACATGAATAATTCAGATACAGTGTTTCTATTATGTTTGAGAGAGCTTAATAATCAACTGCCTTCTAACCATCTTTAGTTTCCAAGTTCTGCTCTTCTTTGATTCACTTCCCAACCTCACTCATCATTTCCGTACAGATGGCCCTAAATCTACATCTCCACTTGGGCTTCTTTCTGGAGCTTCAGACTCATGTTCTCAGCTGTTCATTGGCTGTTATTCCCTGGATTTCCTATCTGAACCATAAATTCAGCTTATCCTAAACCAACTTAACAACTTTCTTCCCAAAAGGAGATTCTTTGGTTTGCAGTTAATAAGAATTCCATATTTTCATAAATTCATGTTCATAACAAGTCATTTTCAACTTTTCTTTCTTCATTCCTTAAATTCTGATAGTCATCAAACTATTTGTGTTCTCTCTCTCCTCTGTTCCTCACTTCCTCCATGTTGTTTACGCCCTTGTTATCTTTAATGGAAGCTCCATAACAAGAGGAGGTCTTCTCTCTTCCTGTCCATCCTCGGCACAGCTGAAGCTCTCAATTCCGTGGTTCTAAAACCTGTAAAGGCTCATTATTGCCTATCATATTAGCACTTTCACCGTGGTATTCAAGATCCTACTAACATACAGGGCCTGGCACACATTCCTAATCTTATTTCCTACTACTTTCCCTCATGTTCCACATGTTCCAAACTTGGTTGCCTCTCTAAATAAGACCCGTGCTTTCTTCTTCCTAAGTCTTTCTTTCCTTCCTGCCGCTTAAAAACAGCTCAGCAGAGTGGAAAGACAAGCTTTGACCTTTGGACTTGCAGGATTCAAATTCCTACTTATCAAGTGTGTAATTGTGGGCAAATTACTTAAATTTTCAAATCCTGTTTCATAATCTGTAAAATGTATATAATTCTTATCCGCAGTTATAGTTTGTTTTAAATGAGATAATCCAGCAAAGGAACTCAGTACACATTACTGTTCTTTTTTTCTTCATGCAGACAAATTTCAAACATTGTGTTCTCACTCCATTAAGCTTTCTTCATCTTCTAACCCAGATGTGATCTCTGCCTTATTTTTTAGTAATTTGCATGAATCTTAGGGCACTAATTTTTCTCTGTATTAAAATCATTTATAGATAAATAAGTTATTTATCAAATTATAGAATCTTTGATGTCAATGATCTTCTTTTACCCACCTCAGGATTGCTGTGGCACTCCACATTGTGTCTTAAATTTAGCTTAGTAAATATTTGTGCAATGGAAATGATTTGACTATTTCCAGTAAAAAAAAAAAAAAAAACGAAAAAAAAACAGAGTGCAGGAAAAAGGCCCTTAGCTAATCCTAGGTCTATAGGGATTATCTACCAATAAGAGAAATAAGAGATAAGGCTACAGAATGAAGAGACTATATATTCAACTACAGACATCAAGTCTATATACCTTCTGGTAGAATTCATTTCCAATTATGAGAACACCAAATTAAACCTCAGAGCTCTGTCTCCAGGAGACATAACTGTTCTGTCCCATATTTTGAAGGATCCAATGCCACTACAGGACACCAAGAATTACAAACCCAGAGAGGGCCAAAAGAGGTGATTTCACCAGATGATGCCAAAAATGACCTATCACACAAATACTCTTAACAAAATCAGCACAGACAAAACTGGGTCTATCAGGTTGAATATAGCTTCAAGCTATTTGTTGCCACCCTACAAAATATCTCTCCTTATTTTTCTCATATTTTACTATGAACACAGATTTCACATAGATCAACAATCCATGTGGTGAAAGCCTATTTACTGCCTTTACCTCAGGCTCTAAATTCTTCCAAACGTGGCTTTAGTAAAGCCATTTTTATCTAATCATCTAATCAATTATCTAATGTCTTCACATACACTTTCAATATCTCAAAAGAGCATGGAAGTTCCTTCTTCTTTGGTATCAATTCAAGGAAGACTATATCAGTCTATTTGCACTTTGATCTGGAGATCACAATGTTTAATCTACATTGTCAATATGCTATTTCAAGTGATTTTAGATGACAGACACAAAAATAAAAACAAGAAAAAGAAAAACAATAAGTGTGTGGAGAATTTCTTAAGGTTTCTTGTATAGTTATTTCACTCTGGAAGATAAGAAAAGGTGAATAAATACCAGGTGTGCTCATAAACCCAGATTAAGGAAGCAACAAGTTGGTGCTAAAGACCGCTGACCTGACTGCAAGAAGGATTTGGTTCCAACAGTTTTGAAGCTTTGTTTCCCAAATGAACCAATAGTACTAGCAACCTAACTTGTAAGGAGTAGGACTTGAGAGAAACAGATTTTCTTCTTCTAATGAAGCAGCCATGGAGAAGACAGAGCAGCCAGGAGCAGGCCTCCACTCTGGATGATAAGCAAAGGAGGAATCATCGAAGGAGGATCAAGGCCTGGTTAGGGACCCATACCGTGCAGGTCTTCGTCACTCAGAGGAAACATCAAAGCCATTTCACTCTTTGGCTTTTGGCAATGATAAGGTTGGAATCACTAATTGCATCTGTTACCAGCCACATCTATTCTAATAAATTAGACTTAACTCATGAAAATATCCTGCCCTCTGACCAAGGGTGCAAATTCAGGGGTCTTGGTGCTCTTTTATTTTTCCTTCACTTCACTACACTAAAATAAAAAGACTCAGACCTTTTTTTTTTCTTAATAGCCTAGTGGTAAGTATTCACTTAATATGAGTGGGTTAGGAAAGAGTGGCATAGACTGTATCTTCCTACTTCAATTGCTTTAGCTAACTCAATGGCCCTCTTTAAAAATCCTTTATAGGATCACCTGGGTGGCTCAGTCAGTTGAGAATCTGACTTCAGATCAGGTCATGAACTCACAGTTCGTGAGTTTGAGCCCCACACCAGGCTCTGTGCTGACAGCTCAGAGCCCAATTCAGGGCTTGAATTCACAAACCATGAGATCATGACCTGAGCTGAGGTCAGAAGCTAAACCTACTGAGCTACCCAGGCACCCCGAAAGTCATTTTAAATAAGGGTAATAGAAAGTGTAAAGAATCATTAATGAAAGTGTCAGCTTTGTCCAGATGGCAGGTATGTGCGCCTGTGAAGTCAAAATTAAGTTACCACAGTGCCTGGGATGGTGCTTCACACACAGTGTAGATCCAGTCTCCATAACTGAGAGATAATACATATTAAGACTGTGCTGAAGTTTAGTAAAATATGTAGCATATTCAGCTTTCCCCTAGAGCAGTGCTTCAAAAGAGAATAGATTTCTGTGGCCTTAAAGGAAAGAGGAAATTAGTTTTGCAGCCCACACAGTAGACAAAAGAATGATCCTCTGTTCTGGGGCTGCTATTTTTTGCTCTGCGTTTAAAGGATGCGATGGTGAGAAATCATGATTGGAATGCTTTCTATTAAGAAAAAAATTCTCCTAAGGAAAACTCCCAAGAAGTGGGAAAGGCTTGAAAACCTCAAACACGAATGTATTGAGTAGTGGCTAGTCTCAGGATTTGTCACTCTGTCTGTTCAACAAATGCAAATACACAAATATGGTGATTTTCTTTACCTGCACTAACCTCCAGGGGCTCCCATTTACCCCACGTGAAATTCCAAGTTCTGCATGTGACTTTCAGATATTTTCAGCCTTTCCTCTCAAGGCTGGACTCCACCTCATCTTCCACCTTCCCCCTTGCCTGCTTGTTGTGTGACCACCTGTTCCTGCCCCATCCATCTCTGCTCCTGCCTCACTGAACTTTTCCTGGCCTTTGTATTTTGTGCACACTCTTCCTTCTTTCCCTCTTCTCCACCTTCTTCACCTGGCTGTATTATCCTTAACTCCCATGTGTCAGTTTGAATGTCATCTTGCAAAAGACTTTCTTGACCTCCCCAACCCAGCCTGGGAGAACCTCACTGATGTTCTCATAGTGTCCATACTTCCCTCATCACACACTGTTGTAATGGTGGGTTTATTTTTCTTCATCTATTTTACTTATCTGCATTTTCCACAGCATCATATATAATTCAGTAGGGTCAGGGACCATGTCTGTACTGTGTAATAGCATTCTTCAAACTAGGGTAGATATACTCCTGGGTGTACCCAAAATGTTTCCAAGAAGTACACAGATAAAAGTAGTCTTAAGGGACTCAGATACCACAACTTCCAATTCCACGTCTCCTTTCCCAAAACAGATCTGCCTGAAAATCTGCCTAAGATCAAGGCATAAATGCCAGTCCTCATTTCTCACTCCCTTTTCAAAATTACCCTTTTCTCACTTCATGAAAGAAAAGCCTACCTCTCACAGATGCCAAATCTTAATATGGAGAGATTCATAGGATATAAAAACCATCAGGAAGGCAAACTCTTCAAAGCAAAAATTTAATATTATTGTTAGTGCAGCTTCCTCTAATTGAATCACCATCAACCCACAGCATGACTTTAGAGTTTTCCCTATCTTTTAGATATTTCTGTTAATGTAAAATGTGGATAGGAATCTGTGTTATTTAGCCAAAATATCTGAATTCAGATTTATTCTGGGAGGGACACAGTCACAGTGATGATCATTTTCATTCTACCTAGAACTATTTTCTTTTTTCCCCCACATTGACTGTAATTGACAAACAAAAATTTTACATATTTAGGGTATACAATGTGATGATTTCACATATGTATACACTGTAAAGAATTAGACATCCATCAGCCCACAGTTACTGTGTGTGTGTGTGTGTGTGTGTGTGTGTGTGTGTGTGGTAAGAATGCAAAATTCTCTCTTAGCAAATTTCAAATAGACAATACAGTGTTATTAACTATAATCACCAGGCTGTAAATTTGATCCCCAGAACTTATTCATCTTATAACAGAAAATAGTACCTGTTGACCAACATATCCTCAATGCCCTGGCAACCACTGTTGTATTCTCAAGCTCTCTAAGTTGATCCTTTTTAGATTCCACAGATAAATTAGATCATATGGTATTTGTCTTTTTGTATCTGGTGTATTTCACTTAGCATAATGTCCTCCAAGTGCATCCATGTTGTTGCTAATGGCAGGATTTCCTTCATTTTACAGATAGATAATTTTCCACTGTGTATACATACTTTTCTCCATCCATTATCCATTCACCAGTGGACACTTAGGTTGTTTCCATAACTTGGCATGTGAACAATGCTGCAATAAACAACGAGGGTGCAGCTATCTCTTAGATGTACTGATTTCATTTCCTTTGCATAGAGACACAGAAGTGGAACTGCAGAATCTAATGGTGGTTCTATCTTTAATTTTTTGAGGAGCTGCCATGCTATTTTCCATAATGGCTGTACCCATTTGCCAACCTTTTTCTAAGAATTCATACTTTTGAAAAAGAACCTGTGAAAGTGAAGCAAAAGTACTTTTGGAGAGAAATATTGAAGAAGGAAAGCTCATGTCCAAGTTATAAACTCATCCATACATGACCCACACAGATACTCATCTCTGGCTCTCAAACTATTCATTTGCCTAGTTAAGAATTAGAATTTCCACATGAGATTCTTGTCATGAGCATGATTATTAACACATTTATTTGAGCTTACTCTTTTTTTAATGAATAAATCTGATATCGATGATTGACTTGACATTTTCATTTATTTTTTAAAGTGTATTTATTAGAGAGTGGGAGAGCGCACATGAATGCAGTAGAAACAGAGAAAGATAGGAGACAGAGAATCCCAAGCAGTCTCTGTGCTGCCAGCACAGAGCCTGCTGTGGGTTTCCAACCCACAAACCGTGAGATCAGGACCGGGGCTGAAACCAAAAGTCGGACCCTTAACTGACAGAGCCACACAGTGGCTCTCACTTGACATATCCAATAAATTGAATAAACTAACTGAAATTCCCAGCTATTAAGTAGTGGGGCTGGGGTGGGGTGGAATACACACACACATATGCTATTGTCACTGCATAGAAACATTTTAAATTAACACACTCTATTATTAAAGTTGTATTGAAATTGAAAACATTTCCATTTTTCCAATGCTTTCTATGTTAAAAACCAAAATAGGGTATGTCTAAGAAAAAGAGTAATAGCCATGATTAATTTTCATTTATAATTCTTCAAAAGATCCTTTTACTATATTTCCCAAATATTGAGGAAATAAATGAACTCTAAGATCAAGTAACAAATTCATTTGCAAATTTAAATAACTTTTCAACAAAATTGGAAGAGGACTTGACTGTTAGCTGATAGACAGTTGAAAATAGCAGTTGACAATAGGAACATATATAATGGATATTTTTAAGTGTATAGCTATTATCACTATTGTTTCCATTCTCACCGCTTTTATGGGAACAAGGCTTTTCCAGCACTTAGGTCTATATCAGTCATTCTCAAAATGCAATCCCAAAATACCTACAAGTCCTTGAGAGTCTTTCAGGTGTCCATCAAATTCTCCTTTTTCCAGCAACACATTTGTATGCAGCCAGATTTTCTTTACAGGTTTTAATCAAAACAACATACTGCAAAAGATGAAATGCCTAAGTAGATATAAGAACCCAGCTGCCTTTTTATTTTTTAATTATTTTATTTTTTTAATGTTTATTTATTTTGAGAGAGAAAGCACACACAGGCATGCAATCACAAGTAGGGGAGGGGCAGAGGGAGAGAGAGCGAAAATCCTAAGCAGGCTCCACACGGTCAGTGCAGAGCCCAGCATAGGGCTTGATCTCAACAACTGTGAGACCAAGACCTGAGCCAAAATCAAGAATTGGATGCTGGGGCACCTCAGGCGGTTAAGTGTCCGACTTTGGCTCAGGTCATGATCTCACAGCTTGTGGGTTCAAGCCCCGCATCAGGCTCTGTGCTGACAGCTCAGAGCCTGAGGCTTGTTTCACATTCTGTGTCTCCCTCTCTCTCTGCCCTTCCCCCACTCACACCCTGTCTCTCTCTCTCTCTCTCCCCCTCAACAATTAAAAAAAATTCAATTACTCTTAAAAAAAAAAAAGAGTTGGATGCTTAACTCAATAAGCCACCCAGGCACCCACTCTAGTCGCTTTTGTAAAGGAAGGCATCAGATTTGCAAATATGAAAAACAATGCCAATATTCTCACTATTTTTTTAAAATGTCCTTAAAAAATGTTACTTATGGTTAAATGTAATGGGTTTATGACTTTTATTTTTTAATTAGTAAATATTATAATTCTCAATTTTAATTTCTAGTGCAGTAAATAGTGATAAAAAGCCACATAAACAAAAGCTCTTTGAGGTCCTCAATGATTTTTTTTTAGCAAAGCAACATGCTTCTTTACTTCCCTGTCTTTCCTCCTTAGTCTTCCTGCAGGACGGTGATGGGTTGGGAAGCTTCCCTCTAACATGGGCCCTTAGGAATTCCTGGGGTGGGAAAGTTAGGTGGGTAGAGGACTGCCACCCCAGCTTTCTTCCTACCCTGCCTTCTGGGAAATGAGAAGCCCTCTCTGCCACTCAGTCCTAGCTAATGCTGCTGCTTTTTCAAAATTCCAGGTGGCCTTAAAAAGAAGTGGGGGACAGGATATGAGGGGAAAATCCCAGACAACTGCCCTGTTTGGGGAAGAAACCCTAGAGAAAATAGTTCAAGCCAAAGCTCAGTATTAGGTGGGGGAGGGGGTCCACCCTGGTTCCTGGGGCAAGCAGGTGTCTGGGGAAGAAATTCAGAGGGTGACGGTGACCAGCAGGTCCTCCTGCTGCCTCTGCCACCCCTGCCCATGAGGCTTCAATGATTTTTAAGAGAGTAGGGCTGGCTGGGGGACTTAGTCGGTTAAGCACCTGACTTCAGTTCAGGTCATAATCTCGCATTTCCTAAATTCAAGCCCCAATTTGGACTCTGTGCTGAGAGTTCAGAGCCTGAAGCCTGCTTCAAGTTCTCTTTCTCCCTCTTTCTCCCTTCCTGGCTCATGATCTGTCTCTCTTTCAAAAATAGATAAACATTAAAAAATGTTTTTAAAAATAATATTTTTTTAGAGTGTGAAAGGATCCTAAGTTCAATCAGTTTGAAGAATGCTGATCTATATAAGAGTAAACTGATGCTTAAACCAGCGTCCATAGAGCAATATGTAATATTTGTCATTAATAATGTAATAACTAAAAAATACCCAAATCTATATTAAGATATACATTCCTAAGAAAACTTTTCTATGTTTAATAATTTATCAAGATTTATAATGTAATTATTTTGCACTAAGCAATTGTTCAAAGATAATAATTATAATGCAGCATAATCCAGAACAGAAACATTAACATTTGAAGCCTGTTTTTAATACACACATTTTCTTGGAGTAAAGTATAATAGGTTGATAAATAAAAGATTTTCAAGCAAAAACATATATTACATTAGGATAAAATTATGTGGAGTAAATGGAACAGAATTATGTTTCAGGAGAAAAGAAACAATGGAAAAACTGTGACAGTTAAACAAGAGCTTGTCAAATTTGAAAACATTGCACTACATCATTATATTTCCAGAACCTAAAACATTATGTGTTTATTATTCCATTATCTCCATGAACAAGAAATATCCTTGAACCCCTGACTCAAAATGAGAAACAAAACCGGGTAAGAAGCAGAACAGCACTAACCACTATGTGCTTCAATCTAGCCAAAGAGAAGAAAATGTGTTGGACCCAAAAATAGAACTGAACCAAAGAGGACTTCATACCATAGGGAATTTCAGGTGACATTGGGAAACTAGGTCTAAAATGAACTCAAGTCCAAATGAAGAAACTTAGAGACAAATCACATAAAACATTTATAACTGTGCTAAGTGTATGGCAAGTCTTCATAAATATTAGCCATCCTTATTTATGATTTTATCACATCATTATCATTACCAATGGCCTTAGCCAATTTGGACTTTGTGTAAGAATTCTCTGCAACTGGGGAACTTCCAAAGGATGTAATTGGTCTTCAGTCTTTTTTTTTTTTTTTTTTTTTTTTTTTTAGTTTTTATGTATTTATTTTGAGAGCAAGGAAGGAGAGAGACAGAGAATCCCAATCCCTCTGTTAGCACAAAGCCTGACATGGGGCTCAAACCCACAGCTCGTGAGATCATGACCCAAGCCAAAATCAAGAGTCCACACTTAACCAACTGAACCACCCAGGCATCTGTGGTCTTCAGTCTTTAAGTGAGCTTCCCCCATATCACTTCATTGCCCCTACTTGACGCTTTTGACGGTCACTTCTGTTTCTATTTTGAAAATTCTGGTCAGTATGTAATGCTTACATAATTATATTTTCTTTTTTATAAGCTAACTACTGTATTGTCCCATAATCCCATCCTCAGATCATCACTCTTCTTATTCTCTATATTTTCTCTGAGTAATGTTTTCAACATCATTTCCAAATCATCCTTTCCAGCTTTAACCTGCCCTCAAATTGTGAGCCACATGTCCATTAAGAGATGATTTGGGTGCTCCTAATGGACAAAATGCATTCACTATTTTGCCCTGTCTCTGAATTTTCTTACTTTCTCTTAGCTCTTTTAACTAGTAGCATAGGAGTTTCATCAAATGGCATTGGCACTTTTGGCATATCCATTGTTTCTCCTCTTTTCTCAGCATTATTTCCTCTTACAATTAACTTCTTCCCATTTTACTTCTAAAATGTTCATTAACTCAGTACCCTCCCTCCGAAACCCTTCTGCATCTACTGCTCTTGTTCAGGCTCCATGATCTCTCACAACTGTGCATTGTAATGGGTTAACTGGCCTCCCCAACCATAATCCATCCTCCTCAAATCTACATCCACTGCCTGACCATGTCTGTGTCCCTTAAACATCATTCAGCGGCTTCTCATCTAGCAAAAGATCAAATAAAAGCCCTTTAACACCACACACTAGGACCCCCATTTCTTCACCTCTTTCTCTTCTAACACTGCACCATATTATGCTCCAAAAAGACAAAACTGCATGCAGTTTTGTAAACCTAATAATCTTTACTTTGCTTGATCCTTTTCCTGAAATGTTCTGCCCACATTTTTATCTTAGATAATTTGTATTCATTTATGTCAAGAAGTCTTCACTGATCTCATCAGTCTGAAGGCTAAAGGTCTTGATGTACAGTTCTAAATTATCTGTATAACATCTATATTTATATATACATATCTATAGATCTTCCACTAGACTATGGTCCCATTGGCACATGAATGGTGTCTTACACATCTGTTTGTCCCCAGCACCTTACCACAGTGCTTCAACCACAGTCACTGAATAATAAATGTTGAACTAAAGTTTTAGATAATTGTTCAAAATTCAGGGCCATACTTGGTTAAACAAACAAAATGAAATGATTGCTGCTGGGGAAAATTAAAATGTTTTAAATTAAGTTTCAGTAAGAACCAACAAGGGAAACACGAGAGGTAAAGAAGGAAAGTGTGAAAGGCTTATAAAGTAAGTTTGATAGTCCTAAAATAATTCAAATCTAGTTATAGATTGTCTAGACACATTAATCCTTTCTATTTCAACTCTATCAAGTTTCAATGCTAGTTTCAGATTCCCTACACAGAAAAACTAAATTATCTGGAGGTTTAGGATATGCCATGCTCTTTCCTATCTCCATAACTTTACCCATACTGTCATTCATTGCATAAAATAACCTCCCCACTTTCTTTTACCATGCTAACTCATACATCTTCAGTCTCAGCTGATTAGTATTTCTAAAGAAAGACATCAGAATGGTTAAATGCAAAAAGCATTTCAAAAAGCAATATGTATAGTTTGTGTCAAGATACATTTTTCTCTGTACATTCAATCCAAATGTGTATAATTTTACACAAAGATATTCAAGGAGGGGTATAGTATTGACCTCTAGGGATGGAAGCATTGATTCAGGAAATCTTTACCTCACCTTCCTAATATCTGGAAAGAGTTCATATTTCCCTTCTGGGAAGTCTGATGGGCTTGCTCATATTGGATTAGGTGCTCCTCCTTCCTGCCCCACAGCATCCTGGGCAAACTCTAATGCAGAGCAGGATCCTGAGGAGTTTTTGGAATATGTTATTTGAGTATGTGTTCCACTATTTACAAGCTTTTTGGAAGTCAAATCTATTGCTATACTTGAACTGAATACAGTACCTGATGTAATGTATGTAAATATTCAAATATGAACAACTGAATTGAATTCCCCATGACTGTAAGTCACCTCCCTCCCACCAACCAGGAATAGAAGTAGTCAGTTTGGGGAGGTAAAAGTTCAAAGCTTTGGAATTTAGTTTTTAAATCTATATCCTGAGATTAAATGCTGTCTATATTCAGTCAAATTTGCAAATAGCTACCCTAAATTCAGGAGACTGGCTCTTACATCCTCATAAAAAATACAACAAGCCATTAAAAAGAGGTACTCAAACAATTACTTGTACATGAATGTTTATAGCAGTACTATTCACAATATCCAAAAGATGAACATGACCCAACTGTGGATACATGGATATGCAAATTGTGGTTTGTACATACAGTGGAATATTATTCAGCCATGAAAAGGAAATGAAGTACTAATACATGCTACAACACAGACGAGCCTCAAAAACATTACTGTAAGTGAAAGATGCCAGATGCAGAAGGCCACACATTGTATGGCTCTATTTATATAAAATAGGTAGACTAGACAAATCCATAAAAACATAAAGTAGATTGGTAGTTGCCAGGATATGGGGCAAGGATGAATGAAAAGCAACTGCTTGGGGCGCCTAGGTGGCCAGTTGGTTAACCATCTGACTTTGGCTCAGGTCATGATCTCGCTGTTTGGGGGTTTGAGCCCCGCATCGGGTTCTGTGCTGAGAGCTCAGAGCCTGGATCCTGCTTCAGATTCTGTGTCTCCC
The DNA here is from genome assembly GCF_006229205.1 of Suricata suricatta. Taxonomy (NCBI): domain Eukaryota; kingdom Metazoa; phylum Chordata; class Mammalia; order Carnivora; family Herpestidae; genus Suricata; species Suricata suricatta. Next base: position 98,432,447 of record NC_043700.1, read on the forward strand.
TTTCTCTCTGCCCCTCTCTCACTCATGTTCTCTCTCTGTCTCTCTTTCTCTCAAAAGTAAACAGACATTTAAAAAAAATCTGCTTATCCAGTTTCTAGTACCCAGTATCCAGGGTTTACTTTTGGCATGATAAACATGCTTTGAAACTAGACATAAGTGGTGGTTGCATACCACCTTGAAGGTACTAGTTGCCACTAACTGTTCACTTTAACAAGGTCAATTTTATGTTATGTGAATTTCACCTTTATATTTATGACTTAGAAGTTATACAGAAGTAGTTACACAGGAGTTAATTTTATAAATATTTCTCATCAAAAACCAAGCTTTAAAGATAAAAATTACCATATGATAAAAATCTTATTCATTTATGGAAAGCTAAATTTCCATGACCACATTCTATTTCTTTGGAGTTTTAAAGGCTTGACAGACATGACAAAATTGAAGAACAGAACTATTGGGAGACAAAGTCTGAATCAATTAATTTTTGGTATACCCTAACTATAAAACAGATTAGATCAATTTGCAAGGTTCATTTTTCCACAGTTCTTAAATTTGTTTTTAAAAGCTAAACTTAGCTGAGCTCTTTCTCATAACAATCAGAATAATTCTTTTATCATTATTAAATAATCTATCTCAATACGTGCCATAAATCTGAAACTGAAAAAATAGATGACTCAAAAATATGAAATTTAGATTCCTTGAGAATGATGTAATAAACTTATTTGGATTCGACTATTAATGTTATTCCAGATGGCACCACCTTTGCTCTCACTTCCATGAGAAAATAGAAATGATTTTCCATTTGAAAAATTTTAAGGATATTAGCACCAAATAACAATAATACTTGTTAATATTACTAAATGGCATTCAGTGCCATGGAATAATAAATATAACTCCTTACTTATATGCTTAACTTACGGTGAAAATTACTTAGGCTTAATAGAAAGTTGCATAGGAATGCATCATACACAGTAAGGTGATATTAAAGTGTATGATATCATTTCTAGAAAAACTATTAATATCCCAAAGGAAATTGTCAAACTTACAGTTTCAGTTAAGCCAGCTCAACAAATGCTGACCTTCTGTTATATGCTGAACATTGAAATCGGAGATGAAAAGGTAATAACAGCAGAATTACTATCTGTAGGAAATGTATAATCCAAAGATGGCCACAAAATCCAAACAAGTTGTAACTAGATAGCTTTATGTATAATAAAGCATGGGCACATTACTAAAGTAGTAAAAGGAAGGCAGTAATGAATTCAGTTTGGAGAAACTGGAAGGACTAGTATGGAATTCAGATTCAGTAGAGGACCTTAAAACTAAGGTATTTTATTTTATACTGTTATGTATTTATTATTTTATTGTATTAAATTTTTATATTTTATTTCATAAAGGTATTATTCCAGGAAGATGGTGGAGAAAGAAAGAAAGGAAAAAAAAAAAAAAAGCATTGGCCAGGGAAAGCAAAGCTTCTTTTGTAAGTTCGCAGCCTTTCTTTAAGAAAATAGAATTCCTAGCAGTTTGGCTTCAAAAATTTTCCTGGTAGCAGGAAAATTCACTACTAAGATTTCTGAAATCATTTGAAACAGAAATTTTTAAATTTTAAGAAATCTTTAGCCACAGAGAAACAACCTTCTGAGAACATGGCACCATTATAACTTCAGATAGTGGTATGAAGAGCAAAGGAATGGCTTTCAGAGGTGCTGCATATCAAGAAGCTATTGACACTGTGGACGCAGTAATGCCTGGTAGTTAAGAATGGTTCTGGAATCCATGGTTCAAGGTCTGGCTCTACCAGTTTCTCTCTGACCACTCCAGAGTTACTTACATTATCATCCGTCTCTGTTTTCTCACCTGTGAAATGAAGACAATAACCCAATCTACATAATGAAGTTCTGTCAGAAGTAAAGGAGATCACATTTCTCTGGTGCTAAGTAAAGCAATGACAATGCTGATTTGGCATATTTTGTTAATGAAGATGATATTGATTATACAGCGTTTGTAAAGATCATGTATAAAGCTATGAAATTGGATGAGACCAGTTTGAAAGCAGTGAGTGTCGATAGAAAAGAAAAGAGATTTAAAGATTTCAAAGGCTACATGATGCTGAGAAAGAGCCAGCACAGGAGACTAAATTGGAGCAACCAGTAAGGTAGAAGGAAAACTCGAGGAGCAGAGTCATGAAGAAATGGAAAGACAGCATTGCAGAGAATGACCAACTGAGCCAAATAATACTAATAAATCAAGTAAAATGAGGACTGTGAATTGATCACTAGATGTAGCAGGAAAAAAAAAAAGGAAATCTTTGATGACCTTGACAAGAGAGGATTGCCAAAATGGACACTGTTTGTGTCCCTATGTTAATGTGTGAGACCTTGATCACTTATGTGCGAGTCACGGAGGCGGGCAGATGTTTGTCCATTACTGGGTATGATCCAAATAAGGGACACGATATGTGGTGGATGTTTGCTAGGGCCTTCTGAGAAAGAAGTTTCCATGCTCTTCTCAGACCCACTTTCTGCCAGTGTATGTGACCAAGAAGATCATTATCCCTGGGAATTGTTGGCAGACATCTTACAGTCTTGAGAAGGAACTGCTTTGCCACAGAAGCAACAGAAGTAAGTAGAAACCAGTCACTGATGACGTAATTGCTTTCTAGTTATCCAACGTTCGATATACCTTTGCTTATTCTCCCCAACGTCTCTTTGGCTCAAGATAGTTACACTAGCAAATAAATACCATTTTTTTATATAACCCTTATTATATTTTCCTGTTATTTGCAAAGGAAATATTCTTAACTGATAGTTGAATTTACCAAGGCTGAAATTGCATGACCTGGTTGAGGGGAAGAGTGCTGGATACTGGAAGAATTTTGGACAGTCAGTAAAAATAATTCTTACCACAATCTATATATGACCAAACCCTGACCTTCTTTCATTTCTACTTCTCCATTTTAAAGACATTCTAGTGATTTATAAAATTAATTTTTAAAAACTAGAATTCTGTTCCAAAAGAGCTCTGGGACAACAACAATCAAATGTGGATGTCGTATTTCCTATCCGTTTCTCGGTTAAACGTATTTGTCCACCTTGAGCACAGCAGCAGCTGGGCTGTAAGTAAGATTCTTAGTTCTGAAATGACCTTGGCAGAGGAGAAAATGTGGGCCTCGTTCAACATGGGCAGGCCTGAGTCTGAAGGCCAACTTTAGAGACTCAAGGCGAGGTTTGTATTTGATGAGTACTGGGGATAGCTTCAAAGCTCTGTGAACCCAAGCATCTGAGGATGACATGGCCCCTTGTGGGGGTCTTAGTCTGACTCCTGTGAAGCCCAAAGATCGTATCTTACAGGACGAGACTTCCCTCTTTCTGAGAGTAGGAAGGTGTGAGTAGGAAAAGGGGCAGTAAGATTCTCTCTGCTGTCTAGATAGTCTGGCTGTCTACCTTCTATACAATTCCCCAGGGAGTTAGGCAGATGATGCTTTGGTTCCCATCATTCATGGAGCCTTCAATACTTGTACCCAGGCCTACATCAAGAAAAATAACAACCTGTTAGAGTAACAACATAGCAACCTGAAAGATAAAGATCAAAGAATCCAGTGAAATAGAGCCGCTGGGGAGACTTAGGACAAGTTGTACAAAAACAGTTTAAAAGCACTTTAGTAGACCACACGCGCTCACACACACACACACACACACACACACACACACAATCTAAATATATATTGAAGTTTAAATAGATGTTAGTAGGCTGTCTGGGAATGTGTTTTTTAAAGTACTAAAGAAGAATTCTTGAAATGAAAGTTGAATCAGTTTAAAAGAAAAGTATTTCATTATCTCACCAAAACCTTGAAGCTGGGGATAGGGGCAGGGTAGCAGTGGAGAAACTGGGTAATGAAAACATTCCAAACATCTCATCTGGTGGGATGAAAGAGAAAAGAAGCAAGTGAAAGTATGCTAAAGTGAGTGTGATGATAATTAGGAGGGAAGCCTCCTTGGGGAAAAAAAAACCTGGTATTTCCTTTCACAATTATATGTATATCAAATCATCACATTGTACATTTCAAATATATCACTATTTTACTTGTCAGCTATACCTCAATCAAACTGAAAAAAAAAAAAAAGAAGTAAGCATGAGGAACAAGAGGGAGAGAAAACAAGAGTCTAGTGAAGTTTTTAGGTTCTTTATCCTGCTGTGTGTTTTGGACTTCCATTTTCTGTGAGTCAATGTAGTTCATTTAAGTTTGGGTTTAAAAAATGTATCTTGTTTTTAAACAGTAGCAGAGAAATGTGTATCTGGCTTGATTAGTAGAAGAGGGGTCCAAAAGTCAAGTGAAAGGGAGTTGAATGAATACTAACTTAAATAAACTAGAGAAACAAGAGTGAATTAAAAATAACACTAAAATAAAAGAAAAATTTGGAAAATAATCAAATAAGTCAATATGCTCAGTGTCAATGGACCGTCCACTTCCATTAAAAGAGTCAGTCAGTTTGGATTAAAAAAGAATAAAAAATTAGAGAAAATTATTCAAAATAAAATAATTAGAAAATTGGAAATAAAGAAATAGGCAAGAAAATACCAGGTAAATTCAAGCAAAACAAAAAAGAGGAATAGCAATGTTAATATCAAACAATACAGAACTTAAGGTTTTGTCTTTAACTGGATAAGCAGAGAAAATCACTGAGCTAGATAAGAAGGGAAGTCATATTATCATAAAAGATACAAAAGAATACATTGTATGAATGCACCAGTCAACATAGGCGCTGTGCTAAACCATATAAAGCAAAAACTCTTATAATGGAAGAGTAACCTGAATAAAAATACATTGATAGTGTGAAATTTAAATACATCTCTTAACAAATCAGAGACCTAGTAGAAAAAAAATGGAGAAATTGAAAAGTATAATGATTAAAAATAGAGACGTTATATATCTTAAATAGAAAATCTAATAACCCTCCACATATTACCTCAGCATAATCTTATAATTAGGAGAAATGAGCATGTAGCAATGGCCTAGTACCTCTCCTCTGGCAGCCCAAGGCAGAAGGAGAAAGGGAACAGAAACAAAAAGAGACTATCAGGGGAAAAGAAGGAAGAGGAGAACAAGAAATGGGTAGAAAAAGAGACAAAAGAAGGTCGAGAACAAGAAGGAGATGGAGATAGAGGATCTTGGAAAAAGAGGAAGAAAAAGGGGAGGGAGAGAGGGAGACCATGATTTGAAATTCTGTCCCTGCCTCTCTAAGTCCTCTGTGTAATGAACACTGAAATGAATGAATGTGTTTTCAGTGTTTTAGAATAGTATTTAGCATTGAGACAAATTTTTCTGCTTATTTACCACATTAAAAAAAAGAGCACACTAAAGTGATATGCACAATGGTACTTTATTTAGATTTTTTGGTTCTGCACAGTCATTAAATTCTTTTCCTGGAAAAGCTATTATTAACAGTGCTAATTGTAGTTCAGTGCAACAGCTCTCAATGGCTTGTCATGTTTAGAAGGGTGTTTTTCAGTAAGCTTCTGAAAGCCCTAATTAATGGAAAAGAACAGACGCTCACTGCCTCTTCTATACATGCTTCAAGTACAAAAGATGCTTGATGAAACCATACTACTAAATGATCAAAATGGACTTTTTCCAATCAAACAAATGTGGTTTACACAACCACAAATCTAAGTAAGACAATAAATGGGCTAAAATATTTATTATCTCTAAGAACATTATTCAATGCTGTAATCAGAATATCTAAATTCCTTTTTATTATCTCATCAAAAAGAAGTAAATAACATTGAATATTAGACTATTACATTCTATTTATTTAATTTTTTCAAAAATTCTATCATGAAATTCCCCAAATATTTGTTAAGTTGAAAAACTTTCACAGGGAAGACTTACATACACACTACCTTGATTCTAACATTAATATCTTACTGCCTGGTTGCATTCCATATCTGTCCATCCCTCTATTCATCCATTAATCCATCTTGCTTTTTTTTTTATGCACTTCAAAGTAAACTGAAACATCAGCCTACTTTTCCCTAAGTACTACAGCAAACACTAGTGATTAGTTTTCTGAGGTGGACAAGATAAGTTCATCTCCACTGTAGTAAACAGTAAGATGCAGGGCACGTATATTTGGTGTAGGAGTGCAGATCCTGGATATACAATAAAACAATAAACAAAGAAATAGCTAAACAACATCTTGAAGTTCTGTGGAAAAATGAAAGCTACAGAGATTATTAACAATCCTGCATTTCTAAGAGGAAAGGCAGTGTAAGTTCATTTTTCCTTAGAGTTCTTCTTCTAAACCTGTCACAGACTCCTATAAACACAAGCCAAATCCCCTGCTTCGTCAATGAGGAAAAATAATGTTTAAGAATCCTATTACTTAAGCAATAGAGAAGATTATAAAGAAGAAACAAAAACCACCTGAAACCTGTAATTGTTAATATTTTAGTGACTATCCTTGCCCAAATATCACCACTGATTTATTCATTCATTCAGCAAATAATTTTGAGTGCCTACTGTGTGCCATGTGACAGATGCTATGAAGAAAAATAGAGCAAGGTATTAAAGTCAGAGAGTAAATATATTATTTTGGGTAGGGTCATCAGGAAAACCCTTTTTAATGAAGCAACATTTAAGCAGAAGCATGGAGGTGAGGGCAGGAAGATGGAGACCTCTGGGCAAAGGGAGACCGCAAGCACTAAAGCTGTGAGGTGAGATGGGGTTCAGGGTACCTGAGAAGTGGTGCGGGCCAGTGTGGCTGGAGTGGCCTGAGGGAAAGAGAGTGACAGGAGCTTAGAGAAGTACAGGGGCCAGATGCTACTCTGAGTGAGATGGAAAACCTCAGGAGAGTTCTGGTAACAGGAGGATCGTGATCTCATTCAACTTTCCAAAGAACCACTCTGGCTGCTGCACAACCATGTACTATGAGAAGGCAAGCATGGAAGAGGAAACAGAAAGATGATTCTGGCAGGAATCCAGATGAGAGCTGATGGTGCCTGGACTTGGGTGGGAGCCATGGGAGTAAGTATATACATATACATGTACAGCCACGGACCTCAATATTTTCACAGGAATGGGACCAGGTACATGCCGAATTGTGTTGTTCATTCTCACATACACCTTTTTCTTTTATTTTCCCATTACTCAGTCTTCCAACCCACACCCCAATATTCCCTTCCAGTAACTAATGTAAGAAGTCACCCACTTATGCAATCTTTCACATTTCTCTCCATTTTCATAAATCATACATGTAGGATTTTTAATGTTATGCTTTAGAAAAATTGAATGATATTATCTTTCTTTGTTGTGTGAATTGCTAATACTTTTGCTCTCCTTTCTATTTGGTAATTCATCTTTTTCTTACTGTGTAGGTACATTATAGGTCTTGACTTTGTGTTCTGTTTCTCAACTTATCATATATTTTCTGACTTTACTTATTGTTTTATGGTATTATGCCATTCTAAAAATATTTCACATAACCAATAATGTCTATCTTATGGCTTTTGAGTTTCCTGGTTTTCTTTAAATCATCTCCCCTTAGCCTGACTATAATCCAAATTCTCTTCTAAAATTTACTTTTTGATAATTACACTGCGAAAATACAAGTCCAATCAATATCATATTTAATTCCTTGTACAAACTCCATTTTTTAATACCAGAATTTGTTTGTTTTGTTTGTTTTTTGTTGTTTGTAAATTATCATGCTATTCCAGAAATTGTGGATCTCTCTGTTATAACAATTATTTGTATGCATGGCTCTTTAGCAAATGCAAGTCCCCTGAGTACAGATTCCTGTTATTTATTATTATGTCACTGTGCTGCTCCTGAGCTGTTTGCCCTCAGTTCCATTCTCATCCCCATCCCTTCTCACCCTCGGAGACACTGGGGGAAGTAGGTTGATGCCTGCAGCCTACATTTCCCTTACTCCCTCATCTACTGTCTCCAGTTAAGCTCAATTAATAGGAGACACTATGCTGAAGGGTGGGAGGAAGGAGAGCCAGGGCATTTCTCCTCCTTCTCTGAGTCAGCCAGCATCTGACTCTCCTCTATGATCCCAGTTCCTTAACTCTGGCCACCAAGCTCCTATGTGATCATCTCCTCCCTTTGGAACCCTGGAGGGCGGTGGCTTCCTGGGGTTGCTAATCTCTGGTTAGCCTCACTGTCCCTTTTCTGGCTTTTCAGCTTTCCCATTATCTAAGTAAACCAATTCCCTCCCTTAAATTTCCTATATTTTCTTGGTTCAGCTCTGATACACTCTTCAACAGTATTTATCCTTGTACCTATATCAGAGGAAAAGCTCAAATAAATATTTTTAAAGCAATGATTATCATGATGGCCTTCTAAACATTAGCACAATTCATGGGAACGGTTTATTCTTACTCATTCAACACCACATGCAATATAATCAAACAAACATTGCTGAGTATCACCTAATCACCACTTCCAAAAATATAGCATCCAGTTTCCCTATCACCCCAGGGATGGTACTGTTCTCTGTAGGGGCCAAAGGCAGGCCATCCCAAGATGGGGCATTTTGGCATGAAGATTTGTTTGAGTTAAAAAGCAGTCAAAACTCAGCAAATTCAGGAAAAGCTATTTATCTCCCCCACAATTGCCTAAAAATAATTTAAATAGAGGACGCACTCCAAGAAGAGAGCTATCATCAGAGCTAATGACACTATACTATAGATATGATAGCTAAGAAGGAACTTAGCAGAGACTGTTTGATCAAACTCCCCCATATCCCATTGTTTCTTTAAATTTTTTTTGTTTATTTATTTATTTATTTATTTTATTTTGAGAGAGAGAACAGGGGAGGGGCAGAGAGAGAGAGAGAGAGAGAGAGAGAGAGAGAGAGAGAGAATCCCAAGCAGGAAATCTGCTATCAGCACAGAGCCGAACATGGTGTTCAAACTCATGAACCATGAGATCATGACCTGAGCCAAAATCAAGACATTTAACTGACTGAGCTACCCAAGGGCCCAGTTACATTGTTTCTGAGTGGTGAGAAAACATTACTTTACCAAACATTTACTCTTTTACATCTTCCTGTGAATCACATTCCTTCCCTTTGATGTTCCAGACCTCTGCCCCTTTTCCTTAGTTCAGAATGACATATTTACCTCATTTTGTCTGACTGTCTTTGGAATTTCCATGGCTGTGTGGATTCCTCATATACATGAAATTAAATGTGATTTTCTCCTATTAATCTGTCTTATGTCAATTTGATTCTTACTCCAGCTAGAAGGACCTAATAGAGTCCAGGAAATTCTTGCTCCCCAATAGATTCTGTAGATTCTAGATTTAGTTCAAAATTTCTCTGTCCTTCATTCCCATTCAGCAACATCTTTTCACCTATGATTCTATGAAATGCATTGGTTATTAAGATCTCTTCTCATCAGGTCTCCATGCTTTCTACTATCCAAACTGAACTGTCAACATTTATTAAGTGACTGAGGAAGTATCTATTGACAGTCCAATATCTGCCAAGCGCTTTGCAAAGCAAAAGCCACAGAGTCACCAAAACATACTCTTTCTGGGATCTCAGCAATTTGGCAATTAGACTGCAATGTGAGAAGGGATATTTTAGAGGGCAGAATTCTGAGATGGCTCCCCCAAATCCCCTCCCCCTGGTGTGCACACCCAGCATAATCCCATCCCCTTAAGCATGGGCAGAATTTGGGAATATGAAGGGACAGCTGCTCCCCTGAATAGGTTACATTATGTGTTAAAGGTGATATGTAGTCACTCCTGTGACTATGTAATGTTACATAAGCTCTTATATCTCCTGGGGGTCTTGAAGAACCAAACTGCCATGTTGTAGAGAAGGCCATATGACAAAGACATGACTTGAGAGTGGGGCTCAGCTCATAAGTATTAAAAAAAAACCAAAAAACAAAAAACATGGACCTGAGTTCTACAGCTGCAAGGAAATAAATTCTGGCAACAACCTAAGGGATCTTGGAAGCCTAATTTTCCCTAGTCAAGCCTCCAGCTGAAGACACAGCTAGCCAACATCTTGATCTCAGCCTTAGATCCAGGGCAGAACAGTCAGAATACCTGACCCACAAAAATAGTGAGAAGATAAATGTCCTTGTTTCAGGCCATTACATTTGTGGATAAAGGAAACAGATCTGAGAGCGTTAAGCAGAGGATATTATAGGTACACAGAGGAAAAGACCTAACCCAGCCTATGGTGAGGGATGGCTTTTTAAGAGAGACCTCAAGCTGAGACCTGATAACTGCATAGGTTAGTCAAGCAAGGAGAAGAGGAGTGGGGAGAGGAGGGATAAAGAAATATTTCAGATAATAAATAATCCAGGAAGTGTGTGTGTGTGTGTGTGTGTGTGTGTGTGTGTGTGTGTGTGGTGGAGGAAGGGAGAAAGGGAAGGTAGGAAGGAGAAAGATAAACACAGACCATAAACTCCTCCTCTTCAGATCTCTAGTCCTTTGCTAACTACTTGACTCTGAACCATACTGAAACCATATCCTTTAGGACTTTTCACCTTATGTTTCTACTCTTCTCAACCACTTCCATCTCATTCTATATTTTAGCCAACAACTTTCATTTGTGCTAGGAAAGATCTGTGTTTTTCTTATTTTGAAACTCCTTTCCCAGAAATTTTGCCATAAATTAGGCACAGAGAACAGCTTCTTTGACTCAACAATAGGTCTTCCCCATTTGTTTCACATAACAAGTGTTTCATCATCTCCAGGACACTATCCTACAGGACTGCCTTAGTCTCTACCCAGGATCCCATACCTCACCCCCAACAGTGCAAATATTTATGTACAGACTGTGTGCACCTCAGTTCATGGGATCTCTGGGTACACAGTCTCTTCCTTGGCTTTTTGAAGGTTAGGACCATGTCCAATTTATGAACATTAGTTTGTTATTATATCATAATCACCTCCTGACTGGCTACTTTATTTTCTTGGAAGCAAGGTTTGACATCTGAGAAATTCAAAGGAGAAAGAACCCTCTCATACCCTAGCCCCCATCATTCAGATCTTATTTTTCCATAGAGTATTTTTATGATTTGCAGATATGGACAATGGGCTAGGAATTCTTTTTTTTTTTTTTTAAGTAGGCTTCACTCCCCAGCGTGGAGTCCAACATGGGGTTTAAACTCACGACCTTAAGATCAAGGCCCAAGCTGGGATCAAGAGTCACCCAGACACACCTATAATTCATTTTTGTCTTTGTTACCAATCAAGTATATGTACAGCTAAGCTTTCCTGAGTGCATATTACATGCCCAGCATTGTGTATAATACTTCACACGGCCTACCTTACCCCATGCTCACAGCCAGCTTGTAGACATATGTAGTAACATACTCCTCATTATACAGATAGGGAGACTAAAGCCTAGAGAGTAGCAAAGCAGGGATACGAGCCTTGGCACTATGTGTCTAAAGCCTAGGTTTTCAACCACTATCGCATGATGTTTCCTCAGGTCTCAACCTGGTCATTATTCCATCCAGGAAGTCCTCCCTGACCACAGAGTCAACCAAATAATGTTGAGCCTAGAAAGCTGTCACCTCCTCAGAGGATTTTACATTCTGGCACAAAGCTAGGAACAGAACTGAGACTTTTTGGATTTTATCACAGTTCTGCCATTTATTGACTTTGTGATTTTAATCCCTCAGCTTCAATTACTTCATCTGTAAAATAAGGACAAAAATAACTATCTTATAAGGTAGCCATGAGAATTAAATAAAATGAGAGACATAAAGTGTTTATTCCTGGGATCAGCAGCTTGTAAGCACTCAAGAAAAATATGATTACTATTGTTCTCATCTTCAGGGGAACCAAAGCAGGTATAAATACTTAAGGTAATGTACTTCCTACTAGTTGAAAAAGCAGAATTCCTTATGAGTCAAGCGTTCCTTTCTATGCATTAAAATGATAAATGTCACACATGTTGGAAATTGAAATGTTCCTTTGAAACATTATCTTAACATTATTTAAATTATTTATAATAACCAAAGGAAAGAGGGACTGTAAATGAGTATGTTTTCCTTGGTGATTTTTAATGGTGAACACTAAATAATACTGTTGTAAACTATGAAATATTTCAGCTGATTCACAAATTCCCAATAACTTTGCATTAAGGTAAAGAAGATGATATTTAAGAGAGGCTCTAACTAGTTGTTACTTAACCTTCTAATTTCTGTAGAAGGCTAATTACATGAAATAGAAGTTGGGGTTTTGATTTATTACTTTGCTTTTCTGTTTGGAGTGTCATTGTAACTACTGTATTGTAAATGATGGAAAATAATTGCATATGTTAAAAAAATAAATTGTGCTATATTAAAAAAAATAAACAAAAGAAAAAAAATCTAAAAAAAAAAAAAGAATATAAAAAAAACACAAAAAAAGAATTCACCCTTAAAAAATAAAGTGGTATTATAAGGGAAGCAAAAAAAAAAAAAAAAGAGAGAGATGCTCAAAAAGAGAGTGAGAGACAGAGAGGGGCGAGGGGCCTCAAAGCAGCGTAAAGCCAATACATCAGAGACCAAGCAGTACATTCAGGACAGGAGGTCAAATTGGCTTTCATTCTTTTCAATGTAATTAATGCAAGGCAAACTTCAAAATGTTCAGAATTCCAGTACAGTTCAGATAAACACAGAAAATAGTGAGTATAATTCATGTCCAAGATTGATTTACTGAAAAATACAGATGTGGAGAGAAATTTTCAGCATTTTAATCTTTTCTAAATATGATCTCTTTGAAATACAGCAGTGAAGGTCTCAGCTGCAAGCCAGGCGATGTGGGCTCCAACGCTGGCTCCTCCCGAACTAGCTGTGTGGCCTTGGCAAGTTGCACCATCTCACTAGGCTCAGCATCCTTATCTTTAAGAAAGGAAGAACAGGGAGCCCCCGCTGCAGGACCCCACACATTCCCTCTAGCTTTAATATTCCATGGACTAAGCAATTTTGTTTATTTTTGGCATCTTTTGTTTTTCAAGTAGATAATCACCTTTGAAAGCATACATTTTAAGTAAAGCATGGGTTTAAGGCATCTCAGAAAAGCACCTTGATGGTCACTGGCTGGAAGAAAATAGATGGCAATTAGCAGCCAGAGGCAATACAAAATTAAATCACACAGCAAGAGTATTCAAAATATTTTCCTCAGCACAGAAATAGATTTTTCAGGATTATCATTTTTAAAATCGTTAACTATTTCTAAAGGTGCATGGTCAGTAACCATGTGAAAAAGTAAGGCACAGCATGTTATAAATAAAATGTATTTTACATATAAACCTCAATTATAGAAAGCAAAGCCTACTTATGAATTATTTTCAAACATTCAAGAGAGATTTAATTCATAACAGCCCAAATTTTCAATGAACTCATATTTCAAACTATTATACAATTTTTAAAGTATACTTTAATATAACTGTACTTCTGTAATTCATCAGGTTGTTTTTGCTTCAGAGAGCTGTGCAAGCTCAGAGAAACAGACTGGCCCTCAGTTTCACCCATGAAATGGGAATACTAACAGCAATGCTGTACATAGTTCCCCAAACTTTGTGGGAGAGCAATATGTTCCTCTAAGCTAGACTGGAAGCAGGAATTGGAAGTACTTGTCAATGGCCTAATGAAAAGTCATTTCAAAACTGATGAACTGGAATTTCCTTTGGCAACTCATGTGAATTTTACTGGCATCCTGCAAACTCTCTGATTGATATCTGGTTTATGAATCAAGTTTTTGTTTTCTGTTGCTGTTGATAGTGTTATGTCTCCTGTTTTATTTTCATTTTGGTCGCCCCTCTCCCAGGAATTATTATTATGAGCAGATATGTTCATTTGCAGGCATATTGAAACTGCATTTTGTTACTCTCTTATCACTCTCTTTCTGTCAGAGGATGATCTAATCCCTGAGTCAAACTGTATTACAAATACCCAATCTTATTCCTGTCCTGATGAAATCAAACACCTCGGAAATAGGTCTCAAATCCATTATCTGTCCTCTCTCCACTCCTCAAGGGACATAAGCTAAATTGCCAAACCTCTACCAGGAGAGTTAGTCAACAAAGAACAGAAGGAAGCTACCTCAACAAGTGAGAGAGTAAGCAAATAAAAAAGATATTCTACAAATGGAGCTCATGCTCACTCACGCATGCACACACACACACACACACAAGGATACGTATCTATGTTTTGACCAAATGCCACATTAAAGAAATATTAGAAAATTGTATATAGGCTGTATCCATGTTAAGCATGTAATTACTATAACTCTGCAGTTACCATTAGTAAATGGTAATTATGTGTCTTCTAGGTGGTCTTGACAAAACTGATCTCTGAATGAAAGGAACTGCCTTCCAACATGGGTGATCTGCTACTTCTGAGTTTTTTCTTTAGTTGCTCTGGGAAGTTAATAGTTACTTAATCAACCGTCAAGTACTCACTGAACAACTTCTAACTAAACATTGTGATTTGAGTGCTGAGATTAGTGAGATATTGCTCCAGGGAAATTGATGTTTTGAGTGTTTCTAGGGCAACAATTAATCTCTCCCAGCAGCAAGTCTGTTAGAAAATAAGGGGATGGGAATATTGAAACCTTTTTAAATTAAAGGAAACACCATATTTGAAGATTAAGGTCAATGGAGAGATGCAATCAAACATACACTAATGATACAAAGGACCATGCTGTTTAAGTAATGACATAGTTACTCAGAAGAGCAGAAATCAAGAAAATTTCATTTGATTAAATAGTTTTTGTTTGGTTAATTTGGGTTTGGTTGGGTTTTGTATGTTACTTTCTGTGGTTTTTCACTAGAGTTTAACTGTTGATCTCCCTAGAGATTTGGTTTCAGGAAAATCTGAAGTAATTGTGTAGTCTGATTGAAACAGAGATGAATCTAGGTGCAGAGATGTACAATAGTTAAACAAAAGCAGAGAAGAACAAAGACAACTATTTATTTGCCTTTCATTTTTGTTTCCCATGATCCCTCCATTCTGCTTAGAGTTACCTTTCCTTTCTATTATTTAATCTCCTTACTGATAAGCCTAGAAAACAGACATTCTTCTTTAACGCAATGAACATTCTTGGTTATAGGAATGTTTCTCTCTTTTGAAGTCTTTAAAGGCTCAGATCAGGAACTAACCATTTCTTACAAATGAGAGTGTCCTTTTAATAATTTTTCCTCTCACTCATGGTGAGCAGGAGAATGAGTAGTGGAAGACACAAGTAATTTTGATGTTATATACCTTTAAAAAAATTTTTTAATGTTTATTTTTGAGAAAGAGACAGACAGAGCATGAGTGAGGGAGGGGCAGAAGGAGGGGGAGACACAGATTCTGAAGCAGGCTCTGGGCTGTCAGCACAGGGCCTGACACAGGGCTTGAACTGAGGAACTAGGAGATCATGACCTGAGCCAAAGTTGGACGCCCAACTGACTGAGCCACCCAGGCATGCCTTGATGTTATATACCTTAAAGGGAAGAGGGAAGAAAGTCTTTCCATCTTTAAGAATCCTGCTGCATGATAAAAATGTGGGTAAAAAGTATCAAACTGTAACCAACTTACAATATTTCAGCAACTGATGATACTTCAGAGAGAAGCAGAAATTCAAAATTTACAGAATAAAGAGGGATGTTACAAGAGGAAATCTGGGAAGAAAATTAAAGGGAACAAAATCACATACATAATCACATAACTCGTCACCCGCTAGATGAGTAATCTCCCTGGACGGGTAGTTTGTTTATTTGTTTACTCTTTGTTTTGGTCAGAGGGTTTAGACTGTGGAAAGATTATAATTTTAAGTACCCAGGGCATTCAATTCAAGGAAAAAAGATAAGCTCATTGAACACTTAACACTTGTCCCTGTGCCTTCAAAGACCAGAAAATCCTCAGGAAACATGTATCCAGGAGAAAGTGTAGGTTCAAAGGTTTCAGAATAGGAGTACTCACTAGTTTAGTGTACCAGCTTACCCTACCTTCTTCTTTTTAACAAATTTATATTGTAGGTACATTGTGATCGCTCTCTAACATCTGCCACGAGATACAAACTTTGTTTTTCTTTTTTTCTTTTTCAGCAAAGTAACTACAGACCTGGAGGTGCTTTATTTTGTTTAATAGGGTAATTTGAAAAATAGCTCCCTGAAGAATCAGAGTTTAATCTCAATATACATAGAAACTAAAACGTAAGTGAATGGAAATTTCCAAACAGTACGTTGGCTGGCTGATCTCTGTAAGATGTGTATGTTTGTTTTTCTTTTCCAACCAACAAACAACCAACACAGAAGGATTAGGAAGAACATGGATTAATAATTTCCTCGTAGGTGGAAAGAAAACACCATGTGTTTAAAGGCAGCCATTCTGGAAGCTTAAGTCCTTGGGGAAAGGAAAGTTCCCAGTGCTTTACAAAATAAATTTTAAAAAATCAGTGCACTCCACTTGTTTCACCTATCTGAGCACCTCTTAAAGCCCTGGAAAGAAGTGCCATTTTCTCAGTGTTCTGATCCAATCATTCCTTTTAGAACTACCTTTCCTCTTCATTGTTCTAGAGCATCACCATTATGTCTCCTGTGTTTGAGCAAAGAGTAGATGAGAGAGGACTAGGGAAGTTAAAAAATATAAGCCCTTTTATTATTTTTGTAATTTTTTTAACACTTATTTATTTTTGAGAGACAGAGTGAGATAGAGCATGAGTGGAGAGGGACAGAGAGAAGGAGATACAGAATCTGAAGCAGCCTCCAGGCGCTGAGCAAGTATTCAGCACAGAGCCTGACAAGGGGCTCAAACCCATGAACTGTGAGATCATGACCTGAGCTGAAGTCTGACACTTAACTGAGCCACCCAGGCACCCCTAGGCCTTTTAAAAAAAGAAGACAATGACTCAGTTTTTGGTGAGATTATTTGATTATGTTTTTGGCAAATCTATTTCTTGGCTATACCTAAAAGGGAAAAATCACACCCAAGGACCTCATTAGAATACATTTATTGTAAAAGCACTCCTAATCAGCAACAAATTAAAAAAAAATTTTCAAGAGCAATGAATTTAGTCAACACAGACCTTCTGAGAGCCAGACCTGAGCTGCTGAAAGGAATAAACAAAGTTAAGAAGCTTTTAGTTATAACTTTTAATTCTGGCAGATTAAACAAGCAACTAAATCTCTTTTCTCTAAATTGTTAACATTTCCAGGTAAGGGGTGATTATTCAGAGGTTATTTTTCAAAAAATTCCCCAAATTCTGGCACAGGATTAGCAATATCCCTATAATGTTCTTTTCACTTAAAGAGCAGTGTTGAAGGGGGTGGGGAGGATGCCTTTAGTTATACATTGTAAACAGTCTAGCTGATAAAGGGCTTTCATAAGAATATTTGTTTTGGTGAATTAAATTGGAACTGATGCACAGAAACTGATTTGAAGGAAAAAGGATACCAAAGACGAAACAGCAAAAGAATATAAATTAAAAAGTAATACAAGAAAAGGTTTAGTGACTGTCAGTAAATCATTTATTCACAGCTATTTATTGATATTACACTTCCAACAACATGCTACAAGTAATACTATGTCTTTATACTTTAGAGGCACTCATTTGTCTCCAAGTCTTAAGGAACTGTTCACTCAATTTTATATACTTTTTCAATATATTGCTGTAAGATCCTGGATGTGGCAAATATAGTAGAATTTTCCCACTCTTATCCTTGTTATGTTTTCCTTACTTCTATAGGTATTTGGAAGGTCATAAGGCAGAGTTTTTGAGGTTCCCTGTCCATATTAGGTAACTGATTGGACAAACTCTTAGTTCTGAAGATTGTTTTCTGCCTTGTACAAATTCAGTCTCAGCCAGTGCGCTGGAGCTGACTCATTCTGCATTCTAAGAGGTTTTCAAGCCACTTGACATCCCAGTGGTAGTTTCGAACTGGACATGTAGGAGTATTTATACCATGTTAATTGTCAAATACTATGAGTCAGGACTTCTAAACCTCGTCTCCAGAGATGATTAATAAATATTTACCAGGAAGGTCACCATTGGTCAGAGCTATTTTTTGACTTTTTCATAAAGGAAAATAAAACCTATTATATAATATAGCTTTTACCAAAAAGACTTCTAAAGTATTTTAGTTTTTCTATCAATAGTTTCAATCTCAGGAGTTGGTACTACTAAATTTAGAGAATATAGACCAATCAAATCATATTATATTAGGCTTATCTGTATTTAAAGTTGGAAATTATGTTCTTCAAAGACAGACATTCACTTTCACAATATGTTAGTGAGTTTCTCCATGCACTCTAGTCTCTGGATTTAGCTCTGCTGATAACAGCAATCTGACATCCTAAGAACACATTTATCTTACAAGCAACTTTATATCTGAAAAAAAACCATATATTTACATAATTAGTCATTTGGCATTACTCTGTTGAAGACAAAAAAAAACTGATAGAAATTAGAGTAACATAAACATAAAATGTAAAAACCCCTGGGCTTCTCAGGCCCAATATTATTTAGTGAAAGCAGTGGCCCGGGAGTACTTCCGGGACAGAGTAAGGACCAGATAAAAACCTAAAGAGACACCGTGCTTTATTTATTAATTAAGACTTAAATTCTTGACAATTCCCAATAGGCAATCAAAAGATACTAATACTGTTTGTACATCAACCTATTAACATTTTCTCCAACTAAATTGTCATGGGAAAAATAAGGTTGTTTCATTCATTTTGGCAAAGCACAATGCTGGTAAAGACATGTCCTTTTTTTCTAGTGAAAAATCGGCCCTGGGTCTCTGCATAAAAAATATTTAATTCCTTTGGGGCAGCATTCAGTTTAAGTCAGATTGTGAGTAAGAGTGTTGTCTGTATTTAAACATGGAAAGAGTTCACAGTAAGGGGAGAGATCTTAAACTTTTCTTTTTTCCTGGGTTTGGCTCTTGTTTAGTATCCCTCAGGAAATGAGCTGTTAAGGGATATGCTGCCACATCACAATTCTGAAAGAAGATACCTTAAAACCACGAAAGTAAACCTTCCTCTGTGGATAATTCAGCAGGCTGATTATAGCACATTTCATCACGGACCAACAGAACAGAAAGAACTACTAAAGCTGAAGACTCATTCCAGAAACATTTCTGACCAAATAGTTTTCTTGAGCTTCGGCTTCATGGTTTCATAGTTAATCACTTCAGCACTTTGCTGGTTAAACAACTCTGATATGAAATGGGAATCCCAGAAAGTGCTGTTTCATTCCAAACAGCTGGAAAATTGGTAATTCTTTTTTCTCTGTCACTTGTTATAGATTCAAAAACATCATTCCAAATCCCCACTATTTACTCTGTTAATTAAACTGACTTATTCCATGGTTTTTCAGAAACATTAGCCAGCAATCCTAATATCTCTTTGTAAATGCTGTCTCATTTTAAATAACTACTTTAAACAAATAATCTATACTCAGAACCAGTGGCACCAGGAGGCTCACTCCGTTAAGCGTCTGACTTGATTTTGGCTCAGGTCATGATCTCATGGGTTCATGAACTGAAGCCCTGTGCCAGGCTGTGTGCTGACAGTGTGGAACCTGCTGGGATTCTTTCTTTCTCTCTCTCTTGCGCTCTTTCTCTCTCTCTCTCAAAATAAATAAATATTAAAAAATAAACTCAGAACCAAATTTATGGTGGCAGATTCAGATTCAAGCCCTCTAGATTAGTGAATTGTTTACCACTTCTCTGATTTGCATCATCACCATTATTTACAATTTTTCTCTAATTTTTTAAAAACAAATCAAGTATCTTTGTAAAATTGTAGACATTACCACACTTAGTCTTCTTTGTTAAAATCCTACTTCAATGACTTAATGCTGAGAAGTTAAATGGCAAAAGGCTTTTTCTTAGAATGCACGAGATACAAGAAACATCACTGCCTCCGTGCACCAGTGATAGTCATGAATTTGATTTATGTGTAATCATTTAAAAGTCCACTGGGATGGGATATGAGCCGGTTGGTTGTGGATCTGGTTGTGGCCACTTTTTTTGTCCTATTTGAAAGAGAGAAAGCATATGAGTATGAGAGAGGGAAGAGGATCAGAAGGAGAGAGAGAGAGGGAGAGGGAGAGAGACAGAATCCTAAGCAGGCTCCACGCTCAGCAGGGCTTGATCCCATGACCCCGGGATCATGACCTCGCCGAAATCAAAAGTCAGCAGCTCAACTGACTGAGGTGCCCAGGCTTTCCTGTCCACCATTTTTTGTTGTCTGTGAGGGCGCTGGGCAAATGTCAGGAACCACTGCTGAGTTCTCTGCAATGAACAGCAGGTGACCAGAAGGGACTGAAATGCCCAGGATTCCCTGGCCATGTGCCATCGATTCTAAACAATTTGAGGCTGTGCATTATAAACTAGAACCTCAGAGTGTACATGTACGAGGTGGTCCAGTCCAGACTAAATCCTAATCAAGTGAATCTTAGTGGGCCAAGACCAGCCCTTTCTGTCCCTTTCCCAGGAATCTGAGAAATTATAGTTTTGGAAAGTACTCCATCTCCAGCTCTAGCTCTAGTTCTAGGCTCTGGGTCTATCCCTCTATCTGCAGACCCATTTTTAAACTGCTAGGAAATTTTAGGTAGACCATATATCTATATGAACTGCCTATTTATATAATCCTTTTCTGGATGTATTCGGATTCTTCACTATGAAAAGGCATCAACGACCTCACTTAGCATCTGATTCCAGGTTGGTTCCCTGTTAGGTTCTAGGGGCTTTGTTAAGCAGAGGAAACTCCTTTCACTTTCCCTTACCTCTACATGCAGGTACACTAGTTCCAGATGTCTCCAAAGAACTAACCTGCGGTAAGTCCAGTATAATATTGTACAACGCACAGCCTTTCTTCATGTTGGTAGCAACAGTTTAGATGCTGTGAAGTAAGTTGTGGGTTTTCCCTCCTGTTGTATTACATGTTTTATTGGTAATCTGAAAATTTGTTTGTGCTCCTTAGTCAATGCTACTAAGTTTGCACTGCCAGCATTTTGCACTATTTATACTTAATATTCTTCTTGGATGTGCCTTTGAATTGAACAAAGAAGGACAGTTCTTCCTGTTTTTTCATTTTCCTTCTCCATCTCCCCGTCCTTTGAGCTATTTTACAAAACACTCTCATTTATAAAAGAATAGTCTCTCATAAATGAAGTACACGAATTTTAAACACCTTACTTCCTATAGGTATTTCAATTCTTACAACACTGAATTCTAATTTAATGCTCAACATTCTAAATTAACATTCCAAGAAAAGATATTTTTTAATCTGGCAATGATGCAAAATATCAAATTGAAAATCAATCACAAGAAGACATACCATTTCCACACAATTTAGGGCTTATTTTGTGTTGCATTCAGGTGCCTGAAAGAACACTAGGGAAAGAACGTATACCATTTTTTCAGGCAACTTCATTTTTCATTGTTCAATACACAATCAATTCAAAAGAGCTTTAAAAAAGAATTTTTAGCATTCTTGCTAGATTCTCACTTAGTGAGACATAGCATCAATTTAAATATGTCAACTTATGTCTCATTTCCCCCAAATACATATTATACTTTTAACTGACAGCCTAAAAGTGGAAAAAAAGATTCACAAACATTGTATATATTTGCTTTTGCCTGACTAATGGCAGCTGTGTCACAGGGCCCTGGCCAATGCTTGGGGAAAGCTGCCAAGTGCACAGACAAGCCAAAACTCACTAAAGATAAGCAAGTCACAACGCGTGGTCTGTGGTGGCACCAGACACCTGCATAAAATAATTTCTCAAAATAAAAGATATTCACTTAAGAGAAATGCAGTTTATTTTAACAAACGGTCCTATAGTAATTGATATCTTTTTTAGGAAATTCCAAAAATATCTTTCCAGATATTCATGGTTGTTTGGGCAGCTTCCCATATGAGGGTCGTAAGTCACAATGAGATGCAGTCTTGGTTCCCTCTGTCTGGGACCTGGGACCATTGAATAATTCCTTGCTTTCAAATTAATACTAAACATTGTGACATTAACCTGACAATAAATTAAGCTATTAGTAAGAAATATTAGATTTTTTTTAAATAATAACCAGGCTTTAGTTGAATAAGCTGAGCTATAGAAGTGTGGCTATACCTCCAAAAATAACTCGGACGAATTTAACCAAAAGGAGTTACAACTTGATAAAAAGAGATGAGATTGCATCAGAGCATTTGGGAAAATATTTTCTCTCACTTTTATGTAGTTTGTTTTAAAGTATGTTAATTCAGTCTTTGGAATTTTAAAGATATTTTAATATCTTCAGTAACATAACCATTTAAATCGCATTAGCACATATTACTAGACTCTTTCTAAAGTTAGGGTTATGGCTCGAAATGATTGCTTTAACCACTTCAGTTGAGAAAGCTTTAGTTTCAGCACTTGAGTCAAAGGATCAGGAATGGCCATCCAACAGAGGCGATGATTTAGGTTCAACATGCAACTGACCCTAACTGACAAGTGTCTCTGACTCCATCCCCCATCCCACTCCCTTGTCTCTGTTTAGTTCCACTGTTTATTATTTCGAGCATGGCCCATGACAATAGCCTTCTCTCTAGCCTGTGGGCGTACAGTCCACCCTCAATCCACAGGTAGGTGGCCATTAGATACCTGACCTTAAAGCTTTGTAAATTGTTCAATTGCCTATCGTCCTTAAAGTTTAATAAGTCAACCAATTTCCTGTTAAGCAAATAATAAACCAATTTCTTCACCATTTGCCTACAACCTATTTCTTCAGCCTTTTGTCTAATCAATCCCATATATACTCCTGACTACCCGAAACTATAATTTTTATCACAATGGCTAAAACATAGACTATGTAATTAGACTGTCTGCGTTCTAACCTCAGCAGTACCATCTTCTAGACATGTCAGCTGGAGACAAAAAACTTAATTTCTTGAGATTTCACTTTTCCCATCCACAAAATGGGGATGAAAGGGTTGTTGATGTTAAATGACACATATTGATACTCAGTAAAGAGTAACTAGTGTTAATCACAGGAAATAGACACTTAATTCATTCGTACATCCATGCCTTTACCTAGAGCTATGTGACTGATATGTTCCTCCCACCTGGAATCCTTTTTCCTGTGAATTCCTATTTGTCCCTCAAAGCCTGATTCAAATGGCAATTGCCTTTGAAAGCCTTCCTTTACCATTTCACTTAGGAAAAATAGCCTTCCCCACTGCAGGACTCTTACAGCATTTTGTGCATACGTACTATTGCAGCCTGCATCTTCATAAGCCTTCTCCCTATACTGTAAGATCTGCATGGAAAACAATAATATCTTTGCATCCCTATATTGTTATGGATGAACTGTGTCCTCCCAAAAAACGTAGAGTAAATTCCTAATATCCAGTAGCTCAAAATGTGACCTTATTTAAAAATAGGGTTGAGGATGCCTGGGTGGCTCAGTCAGTTAAGCGTCAGACTTTGGCTCAGGTCTTGGGCTTGCAATTTGTGAGTTCGAATCCTGCGTTGGGCTCTGTGTGACAGCTCAGAGCCTAGAGCCTCCTTCAGATTCTGTATCTTCCCCTCTCTCTGCCTCTCCCATGCTCATGCTCTGTCTCTCTCTGTCTCTCAATAATAAATAAAAACATTAAAAATTTTAAAGAGATAGGGTTGTTGCAGATGTCATTAATTAACACAATATTAAACTGGAGCAGTGGGGCCCTAATCCAATATGAATGGTGTCCTTATAAGAGGAAGCAATGTGAAGACACAGAGTTACGGGGAAAACACCATATGAAGATAGAGGCAGATTTTGGAGTGATACATCTACAAGCCAAGAAATGCCAAGACTTGGTGGCCTTTATCAGAACCTATGAAGAGCATGGGGTGCCTGGATGGCTCAGTTGGTTAAGTCTGATGTCAGCTCAGGGCATGATCTCACGGTTCATGAGTTCAAGCCCCACATGGGGCTCTCTGCCAATAGTACAGAGTCTGCTTGGGATTCTCTCTCTTTCTTTCTCTCAAAATAAATAAATAAATAAATAAATAAATAAATTAATTAATTAATTAATTAATTAATTAATTTAAAAAGGAACCTATGAAGAGGCAAAGAAAGATTCCTTCCCAGAACCTTCAGAAGGAGTGTGACCCTGCCAATACACTGATTTCAGACTTCCAGCCTCCAGAACTAGGAGATAATACATTTCTATTGTTTAAGCCACCCAGTTTGTGGTACTTTGTTACAATAGCTCTGGGAAACCAACACAGACTCCAAGATTTAGGGGAAAAAAAACTAATATATTTGTGTTAAAGAAGCAAATGACTTTAAGGATTTCACTCAATCAATTTGGACTTACATAGAAAAATAGTAATATATATAGATGGCCATATTAGAACATCACAAGTTCTGACTTAAAAAATCTATAACTATGCAATGTCATATTTTAGTGTCGTATTTCAACTTCTTTACCCACCTAAAAATTTAAGATGATAAAGTCCTAGGACTTCGAAAATCCCCAAATTCCTCCTTGCCCTGTCACCTACATTGTTCATAAGATGGAAACTATTATTAATCATCAGAGCAATGATATAAAAGTTTTTCAACAGATGATTCATTTAAAAATGACACAATTATTTATCTCTATATGTTATCTATAATCTAAAGGTATTGTGTCTGAGACTCTAGAAAATTTTTTCCAAAGCATTTTTACTTATGCTTGTGCTTAGTGATCTATTAATTTATCATAATGTGGTTATGCTGTTATGACTCTTACCTAGAAAAATTCATTTACATGGAAATAACAGTGTAAAGACACATAAAAGTAATCTTACATTTCAGAGTCAAGTTCTACTCTCTACTTTAGTAACTGCAGCTAAGAAAGAGGGGGGGAAATCTGAAAGAATTTGGAAAGAGAAATGTAATTTTAGTCACTGTGGTTAGAAGGGACAGTTATTGTACAATTGAAGACTCCAAAGTATACAAGGAAGGCAGAATGCCATACTATTTGGTGCCTAAAATAACACGTTATTGTAAAGTAAAGCAATTTCATTTTTGGAAACTCCAAGACTATAAAAAAATGTGCTTTCTGAGATCTCTATGAGCCTTAACTCCAAGAACATACAGTAAAGATGCTAAATCTGTCATGGAAAAGAAAGCCCTGCCCTCTCTGAGCTGAACATCAAGTTTCTGACACCTACACTTAACTGTTGCCTCTAAACAGATGTCACAT
The DNA here is from genome assembly GCF_006229205.1 of Suricata suricatta. Lineage (NCBI taxonomy): Eukaryota > Metazoa > Chordata > Mammalia > Carnivora > Herpestidae > Suricata > Suricata suricatta. The sequence goes on from NC_043700.1 coordinate 98,457,608, forward strand.
CTTTATTGTTTATGACTTCAAGCACCAGGCCTCACAATGAAGGAAGCCAGTATAGTCACAGTCTTTGCTCCAGCTTGCGGAACTCCTATGAGTGTATACATTTAATCTAGTCATCTAAGAATCCCACAGTCATTTCGTCAATCATGAGTTAGGTCTTATCGGAGGCCCACCACTGATTTGCTGTGGCAGCTTTGGGTAAGTTATTTTTCTCTGAAGCTCAGTATTCTCATTTGAAAGCAAGGATAGTGACAGTATCTGCTTCCTAGGATTTGTTGTGATGATTAAATAAGAGAAGACTCAGAATGCTTAACATAAAGCCTAGCATATAATTATTACCCAGTAAAAGTTAGCTGCTATGTACGTTATCATTATTACTGGAATGTGTTATGGAACTAGTAAGCAAGTTGAGGGTAGGACTGTACCTGTTTCTTAATGGACACCCAAAACTAATACCCAAGGGCAGTGAATGGCAAAGTGAGCTTGTGTGCCAAATCCAGCCCAATGCCTCCTTCTGCAAATAAATGTCTATTTGAACACAGTCTCTCCTGTTCTTTTATATGTTGCCTATGTCTACTTTGCCCAGAAGATGTAAGCAAAAGCAAGCTGTAAAAAAGACTGGATAGGCTACAGATTCTGAACTATTTATTATCTGACCCTTAAAAAAATAAGTGCTAATTTTGCACTAGACACTTGCTACTTACTGGCAGGTCCTCAGTTCATTAATGCAGACATGTAGGCTCTCTTGACTCACTGAATCAGAAACTACACGTTTTCACAAAATCCCCAAATGATTCACATATATATTAAGAGTTGATGAGCACTGGTCTAGGTCAGGGTATACCAAGCTTTCTGTAAAGGGCTGTACAGTAAATATTTAACCTTTGTTGCAGGACTATTATACTTGTTCAACTCAGAAAATATATAAATAAACAGGCATGGTTCTATACCCATAAAACTATGGAACCTGAAATTTCAATTTCATGCGATTTTCATGTATCACAAAATATCCTTTTAATTTTTTTCAACCATTTAAAAATGTGGAAACCTTGGGGCACCTGAATGGCTCAGTCAGTTAAGTGTTCAACTCTTGATTTTGGCTTCAGGTCATGATTTCATAGTTTGGGAGTTTGAACCTTTCATTTCACACTATCAGTGTGGAGCCTACTTGGGATTCTCTTACTCTTGCTCTCTCTTTGTCTCCACCCTGTTTGAACTCTCTCCCCTCAAAATAAACAAACAAACAAACTTAAAAAACAAATTAAAAAGAAATGTTATAACCTTCCTTAGCTCATGGGCCATACAAAAACAGGCAGCAGGTGGGATCTGGCCTGCAGATTGGAGTCAGCAGTCTTTGTCTAGACTAATGCCACATCACTGCGTAGCCAACATTCTGCCCCTCCTCTCATGCTCTCCTCAAGATTCTAAATACTTACTTATATTTTCTAACATATGTGACTTTAGAGAAGTTATGTTACTCATCTAACTTACCCTAGAATACATTTCTGTTCCTCCTATATAATTTCTAACTTGTAGTATAAAGTCCCTGTCAAATGTTGTGATGGTGTACTATATCCTTTTCATTGGCAGAATAGAATGTAGCACAGAGAGGCTCAGCTAGGAAGCTATAGGTAGATAAGACAGACAGAGAGACAGGTGGGCAGATAGATACCTTTCTCCAAAGGAATAGGAAACTGATCACAATGAAAAACTTTATTGCCCCTAAATTCTAACCAACCATAATGAGCATTTCTAAATATGAATTCAGGATTCACGTCTATTTGATACACAATATCCTCCTCTTTGGCCCTTAAAGTGGGCTGAAGTCCTCGGAAAGTGACACAGGAAGTCCTCACATATTGTCCTTCCTTGATCCAGAGGCTAGTGGGTCACAAGCAACTGGAAGGAACAGACACAGAGGGTCCTTTCTGGGAGGAACAGCTTTGCCCCAGCTTCAAGGCCCTGGGCCACACTGCTGTGGCCATGGGTAGTGGGCAGAAAGATGGCTAGAGGAGGGGACTCCCCTTCTATGTAAGCCAGTGTCCTTTCTTCCTGCTTATACCAAGATGATAAACAAATCAGTTTCATAAAAGAAGCTTAGTTCATAGAAACCTTTAATTTGTGTTCAAAGTTTATTGAAGCTAAGCTCAATAAATGGGTAGATAAGAGGACTTTACTGAGTAAACACAATACTAATGATTTAGATTTAACAATTTAAGAAACAAAAAGTACTCAAGATTCATCAGAAGCACAAACTACATGAACTTCTGAACTTAGAAGAAATATTCATATTATACAATTTCATTTACTATATAAATACATATATATATGTATGTATCTATGTGTATATATTATGTTACATTTTAATCTGAATGAATGTGTTAAAATAGAATCTGACTTCTGGTCTAGTCTACTTACTGCCACATCCTTTCTGACTTACTGACTCTCCTTTACCCTTCTACCACCATTCAGTTCTCTCTCCTTTCTAAGGTAACTTATTCTGTGGGACAGGCTTGGATAAAAACCTTTTCATAGGATCTAATACATTGTTTAGTTGTAAATCATTCACTAATGAAGTATTTCCTCCAGTGTATTAATTAGGAAGAGTTCAGCTATAGGAAACAGAAAATCCTGGCCCAACTAGTTGAAGTCTTAGAGAATTTATAACTTTATAGGAGAAATTCTGAAGTGAGGCAGCTTCAGGGTTGCTTAGTTCAATGCCTCAACATCATCAAGCATCTTTCCATTTTTCTATATTGCATTATTCAAGATGTAAGCTTGTCCTTAAGTTAACTAACGTATAACCACACAAGGTAATATCCAGTAAAATTACTGTCTTCTTGTGTCTCTTTTTAATTGTGACCAAGTTTTTCTCTAAAGCCCCAGAAGATCCCACTTCATTGCTCATTGACCAGAAAGGTATCAAACTTATTATTAAAATATGAGTAGCCGAGAAGAACGAGACCACCATAATTGGATCAATAAAGTATATGGCCATGTGAAACAAATTAAGTTGCCTCAACAGAAAGTAGCATGAGAAAGGAGAAAAGTGGGGAGGGTCCTGAGTACATCTTATGAATAAATAAGACAAAAAGAGTTCATGAGCGATAGTGTCTTTTATCTAAGGACCCATTGTGTGCATGTATACACGTGTGTGTATGTATGTGTGGTATACTTGCATAAACTGTTTAAAATGGAAATGTATCCAGAATAAAATGTATCCAGGATAAAATTACTAATTAGATTCTTAACAGATATAACTACTGCCTCAGAGTCTTGGGAAAACTGTTGCTCATAAGTTTTCAGGATTCCAAGATATCAACCAGGAAGTCTAAAAGAAAATGCGGGGAATTTTTAATTAAAAGTCCACTATCTAATCTAAGGTGATTTGAATACTTCTGTAGAGGTTTATGAAATTTTATCACGTATAATTATAGTTCATAAAACACGTCATTTATACAAACAATAACCATATAAGTCAAACTCTCTAAACTGTCAAGTTACCCCAAGCTAAAGCAAATAATTAATTACTTTGATTTAGTATATTGCTCTAGATTTTTCCTGGATGGGAAAGACTAGATATTGGGAAAGCAGCTAAAGACATTCCAAGCTTCTGACCTTTATCCTTACTCTCTGAAAGGCATTTAACAGTACTCACCTTTTGCAAACACATAAAATGTTGGTTTCTGTGTATTTTCATTTATATCAAGTATTAAGAACTTGGAATCCAAAAGATCATTTTGGTGTTTTTAAAAATGAGGAAAAAGTAGGGTAAAGGCACTCCCCATATGTGTGCTTTACTCAGTTACTTTTGCAACTTTGGCTTTTTGGTATACGTGCTGCCAAAGTGAGCTCGGGGTGTCTTGCAGTCACTTTGGCTTTTTGGAATGGAAGGTTATATCACAATAATGATCATACCAGTATCTTACCCAGCTAACTTCTTTTTCTTTTAATTCCAGTATAATTCCAGTGTATACCTAGCTCATTTCTTAAAGGCCCTTCTAGTCCTGTGCAGTCCATGATCCCACAAAGACTTGCACAGACCCTGACACAGCAAATTCAAATTGTTCAATAATAAGACACTCTTCAAGTAAATGTGACTTTCAGCCTATGTCACTTTTACTCAAAAACAAAATGCAGGGTACAGAATTTTCCAAGATCTAATTCTAAGACTTGTTGTCTACACTATTAACCAGTGTTCCATACACCTTTATTTAAATCTTAAATTAGAGAAATGTTGAAATCTTCCCACCACCAAGGTCAACCACCATCATAGAGCAGCAGGTGCACAGCCTTATGTGTTCACAAAGTACCTTTCAGATCCCAATCATCTCAAGCATTCCTTGTTCATGCACCTTAAACTTTTCTGTCCACAAAGATCATTGAAGAAGCAAATTCCCTGATCAATATTATCTGGTTGGTTTTAAGAAGGCGTTTACTGGCATCATAGAGAACATTTCACTAAGATCGTAAGCCATTCATGTGGAATTCTAGAATAGAGAATATAAAATTGTATTATTTTTATGATTCCAAATGTCAACATGTGATAAAAAATAATAACCACAAATATATATACTGTAAAACATGTGTCAAGACATATTCTCTTATTTTGTGTTTATTTTTGATAGTATTTCCCTTCTATCTAGTTCTAGTACTTTAAGCCCAGTAGATGGGAGAAAAGGATAACTATTAAGCTGTATCTATCACTTAAGCAATAGGAAGAACATAGCCCAATTTATTTGTTGATAAGATTTCTAGAAGCTAAAAATGGAAAACAAAACAGGAAATAATAGTTTACTTATAAATACCTTATTTATTTAAGGATCAAGCAAGAGTCAATCCAAATAAGCCCTATTTCAGTCATATTCATTGTTAAAATATCCCCTCATCTTGCCTAGTTTACAATTACTCCTAAATTTCACTCTTTGCCTTACTGCTATTTCTCTTTCTCTGTTCTCTGTGTCAACACAGTGGTAAGTAATAAAAAGTTGAACCAAATTGTAGGCTTCTCGTGACCGAGGTCTTTTTCTCACTGACTTTGCCAGGCATGACTTCTCTCTATGACCCTTCTCATTGCTGAGAGTAAGTCTGTCCTTCTCATTGCTGAGAGTAGGTCTGTCCTTTCAACCACCGCCCTCTCCTCCACCTAACTCAAGTATATTTCAATTCCTGAAACTCCTCTGATTGCTGCTCTTTTGAATAAACTCTGGGACCCAGTTTTGTTGCTGTTGTTACTGTTCCGGTCTCTATGAATTTTCTTTGTATTTGCCCACACCAATCTGACCTTCCCACCTCCTCACCCCACATTTCCATCTCATGAGTGACTTCAAATGACAAAAGGGAAAATCCTGAAATAGACCAAATTCCCGAATGAATGAGGGAGTATTAGGGACAGTCTTAGAGCTGCAGTCCACCCCCTGCACTTGTGACTGAGGGCACTAAAATGAAGGCTTAAGTAGAATGCACAGTTGTTTGATGAAGTTTAGCAGTAACAACCAACTGGTGTTTTGCCAGAAATTCAGTTTTCCCTTCTATTTTCCAAAAACCGTTAACATTTTTTTTTTACTGTGATAGATTTGCTAGGAAAATTTATTCCATCTAAATATATGTTTTATCTTAATTCATTCGTACAGACTGATCTTTTTTTAAAATGTCTTCTGCAAAAAAACAAATCCCCATCATTGTACCCTTACCCACCTTCCTCCAAACATTCCATCACCATTTTTTTTTTAAATTAAAACTCTCTCATTGTGACAGTCCAAAGATATGTCTGATTCCACCTGACCAGGGGACGGCGAGGCTAGGATGCCAGACATACCTTGGCCACCGAGGCACTGGGCAGGTGAGGGCAGCAGGGACAGTGGTTTGTCTAAGCCCAGGAGCCCAGGGGCAGGTGTTTGGAGGGAGCCAATCACAGTTGCGCAGCCAGGGGAGACAGAACAGTGCCCTGGGTCAGGAGCGGGCAGCCCTAAGAGCAGACGGCACCGGGTATTTTCATCAGGCTCCGGTTCGGAGGGTTACCCTGCGACAGTTCCTTAATTTCTGAGAGCAGCTAGAAACACTTGCCTCTCTCTTACTGAGGCCTTGCTCCTGGCAGGCGCGCACGCGAGCCTGCAGCTCTCCCTTCCGCCCCTGGAGGCTGCTGGGAGCCTCCGGATTTGCGCATGCGCGTTCTCTTCATCAGAAGGAATTTGGCGCCCGTGTGGTCGAGTCAAGGCTTGTGGAACCAGACCCGGTACTGCATAGCTGGGCGTAACCCAGGGATTAGACTCCATCCTTCCAAACTCTCACCTCTGCTCCTCTTTAATGGGCCGTAGTGAAAGCTTAGCCCAGACACCTTGCCGACAGAAGCTAGAACCCTCTATATATGCACACACATCTGTTTGGTGGAGGCCAGTGCCCTAGACGTAAAATTTACTGTGCTGTTGCAAACCCAATCCCCTCTCCCAGTGGGCGACAGCACAGGGAAGAACTCGCCTGGTATCCGCTTGTTTCCCTTCCAGGCTTCCCCCTCATAAACCTCAGTCCATCTATCCGAGACTCACTGAGATGCAGCTAGAGACTAGGGCCCAGGAGAAACGGAATTTCTCCCTAGGAGAACAGGAGGAAGAGGGTAGAGATCTATATACCCCCACCTGTCGTGCTCTAGGAAAGGGAGGGGGTGTCAGCAAACAGTCCACGCCATCCAGCCTCGCAGGCCCGTAGAGAGTCTAGGAAGACAACGGTAACTCCTGCCCAGCTTGGGCTTGCTGCCTCGGTGCAGAAGTGTATGAAGGAGGCTGAGGCCCCAGCATATGAAAAGCTTTCTTATCCAAGAAACGAAACTATCTTTGGAGCCAGAAAGGAAAGACTCTTGGATACTTTCCTCTTCCCTCAGGTCCTTAGGAGCAATAATTTTTAAATTATCACCGGCTCCTTGAAATAGCATTGTGCTAATTCACATACATGAATTTTCCATTTCTCTGTCACATTCTTTGTGCCAAATTTTTCATAGAATTTATGTCTTTAGGTTAAAAAAAAAAACCCACCACCACGATACATTACTATTGTCTCTTCAGACAGAGTGGATCCTATGGTAAGTGTATGTTTAACTTTTTAAGAAACTGCCAGACTGTTACACAAAGTGATTGGGGTGATTTACATTCCTACCACAGATACATGAGGGTTCCAGTTCTCTCGACATCCTAGTCAGCAATTGAGTTTGTCAGCCTTTTCAATGTAAGTATTTTAATGGATGTATAGTGTGATTTTAGTTTAGTTTGCATTTTCCTAAGGATTGATGATGTTGAGTATCTTTCCATGAGTTTGTTAGCCACAAAGTGTCTTCTTTTTCTTTTGCTGATTTCTTAATTGAAATGTTGCTCTTTTCTTATTACTGTGTTATACAACTTCTCTGTATATTTTGTGGTTATGTGTGTATGTACACAGATGTAGGTTTTGCAAATATTTTCTGCCATTTTGTGGTTTGCCTTTTCATTTTTAATAGTGTTTTTTGACAGGTAAAAGTTCTGATTTTGGTGAAGTACAGTTAACAAAATTTTCATTTATGGTTTATGCTTATGTCTTATCTAAGAAATCTCTGCCTAATTCAAGGTTATAAAGATTTTCTCCTATACTTAATATCTTCTAAAAGATATATAGTTTTAGCTTCTATGTTTAGGTATAAGAGCTGTTTTGAATTATTTTGTGTGTGTGATGTGTAACGAAAAGGCTGAGATCCACTTTTTGTGTGTACATATATCCAGTTATTCTAGCCCAGTTTATTGAAAAGACAATCCTTTCTACTGAATTTTTGACACCTTTGTCAAAAAATGAGTTGACTCTATAACTGTTGGTCTATTTATGGATTGTCATTTCTGTTCCATTAATCTATATATATCTAGCCTCTGGTATTACTATACTACCTTGGTACTATAACTTTTTTTTTTAAGAGGGTGACAGCACACAAGAGGGGGAGGGGGCAGAAGAAGAGGAAGAGAAAGAGAAAGAGAGACTCTTAGGCTGACTCCATGCTCACCCCAGAGCCCAATGTGGGGCTCGATCCCCCCACCTTCGGATCATGACCAGAGCCTAAATTAAAAGTCAGAAACCCGACTGACTAAGCCATCCAAGTACCCTGGGACTGTAACTTTATTATCTTATATAGTTATAATCATATAATCATATGAAATCATATGGCATAAGTCGTCCAAATTTATTTTTTTATAATTTTTTTTTTGCTCACTTGGTCTTTGAGTTTCCCCGTGAATTATAAAATAAACTTGTCAATTTCTTTTTATTCTTGTTTATAAAAGATATATTTGCTGAATATAGAATTTTGAATTGACATTTTTTCCTGTTAGCATTTTAAAGAGATAAGTCCATTGTCTTTGGTTTGCATAAATTTTTGACAAAACATCTGCTGTTATTTTTATCTTTGTTTCTCTGCATGCAATGTGTCTTTGTTTTCTTGATGCTTTTAAGATTCCCTCTTTAACACCTTTCCAGCAATTTGATTAAAATAAAAGTTAGAGAGGCTTGATTTATATTTGTTTTACTTAGGCTTCATTTGGTTCTGAGAGTTTATAAATCAAATCAATTTTATTTGAAATAGATTCAGATCAAATTTGAAAAAGTTTGGTCATTCTTTCATTAAGAATTTTGTCTCTTCCTTCCTTTCTCTGGTATCCCAATTGCACAACTATTAAATCATTTGTTATTATCTCACAGATCACTGAAGACTAATTTTTTTCAGCTGTTTTATATCTGTGCTTCATTCTGGGTACTTTTTATCACTATCCAATATGTATATTGTTGTCTCTTAATTAATTTGACTATCTTTTTAACCTGGGGTCTGATTTTTCTCCAAGTTATGGGTCACATTTTTCTCCATCTTCACATTATACAGTGATTGTAGTTGAATGCTGGACATCATGTATTTATGTTCTTGAGTGCTGCATTTTGTTATATTTTTGGGATGAA
>NC_043700.1:98466665-98467861 GCF_006229205.1 Suricata suricatta
ATCAGAACCAGACATGGTAGGAATATTGGAATTATCAGACAAGGGATTTAAAGCAACTATTAATATGCTTGGACTCTAATGGATAAAGTAGAAATCATACAAGAACAGATGGGTGATGTAAGCATAGAAATGGAAATCTGAAGAAAGAACCAAAAATGCTTGAGATAAAAAGCACTTAAACAAAAATTAAGAATGCCTTTAATGGGTTTATTAAAGGCTACATAGAGCTAAGGAAAGAATCTCTGAGCTTGAGGATATGACAATTGAATCGTCAAAAACCAAAAAGTGAGGGGCACCTGGGTGGCTCAGTCAGTTAAGCTTCCGACTTCGGCTCAGGCATGATCTCGCTGTTCGTGGATTTGAGCCACACATCAGGTTCTGTGCTGACAGCTCAGAGCCTGGAGCCTGTTTCAGATTCTGTCCCTCCCTCTCTCTCTCTGTTACCCCTCTTGTTCCCACTCTGTCTCTCTGTCTGTCTCAAAAATAAATAAACATTAACAAAAAAAATTTTTTTAAGTGAAGAGAACAAAGACTGAGAAAACTAGAATATCCAAGGACTGTGGAACAATTACAAAATGTGTGTAAAGGAAATGTAATGGAACTACCAGAAGGAGAAGAAAGAAAAAAAGAAACATAAATATTTGAAACAATAAAAACAGGATTTCCCCCAAATTAATGTCAGATGCCAGACCACAGGTCCAGGAAGCTTCAGGAATGCCAAACAGGATAAATGCCAAAAAAAAAAAATCTATACCTTACCAATATAATTTTTAATTACATAAAATTAAAGATAAAGAAAAAATTCTTGAAAAGAGGGAAAAACACCTTACTTGCAGAAGAACAAAGGTAAGAATGACATCTGACTTCTCAGAAGCCATGCAAAGTAGGAAGACAGTGGAGCAAAATGCTTACAGTATTGACAGAAAAATGATGCTCTTCCCTAACATGTTGCTGCTTCATCACCCTGGTTTCTAAGCCACATGATAGATGCCTCTGTGCCAGCGAAAACGGATCCCTAACATTCTTCCTGCAGTCCTGTCTGCATCAGGGATCAGGCTAACTCCATGGGACCAGGTAATAAAAGAGACAGCATCCTGCTCCCTCATGTGCTTCTCTCTCCAGACATCTTCCTCTTTGGAGACATTTTCCTACTAAGTAAACTACTTCCCCAAAATAGCCTCTTTGAGCTTTTAGCT
>NC_043700.1:98467961-98469031 GCF_006229205.1 Suricata suricatta
CTTTTTATCACCTTTGACATAGCCTAATATGAGTCATATCCATGTCCATCTGGTTCAGTATTTTATTAGTATTTTATTACTAGCAGAGAGTATCTAAGAAATATGACATCCAGTTTAAAATTTAGGTTCATCCAATTTCTTTTGGTAACATACAATCATAATAGTTTAGAGGTAGAATGGACTTTTGTTTCTCCATTTAGTCTAATTCCCTCAGTTACCTTAGAAACAAATAAATTTTTTTGTCACATGCCAGATAAAATATTATATAAGCTTTTTATACACATATTCTCTATACATATATCTTTTATTCTCTCAAATTCTGATAATAACCATCGGTGGAGAAATCATTATCCTCAGTATATAGTTAAAGGCCCCGACATTCAGGGGATTTAGGAAGATTTTAGGATTTCTACAAGATGCTGAAGGAGACATTTAGAAAAATGTTCAGGGTACAAAAGTAGATGTGAAAAAATCAGTTGTGACTTATTTCATTAGTCTCAGCAAGTCATGATGTCAGCCAGACTACAGACTGTGGGGATGCAGAGAAGGGGAGAATAGAATCAAGGGAAATTCAGAGTATAGAACCAATGGGATGTAGTGATAAATTTGCTATAGGAGGTGAGAGGAAAAAGAAAAAGAGCCAAATTTGACAACCAATTATTGGCTTGCAGAACTGGCTGAATGGTGGGGCCTCTCCCAAAGATGCAAAGCCCTGAGAAGAAGATTTGGGAAGTGGGGGTGAGGCAGAAAACAGAGCAGGGATGTGGGAGGCAAGGAGATCATGCAGTGCTGACATGATACAGGTAACTTCTTCAAGCAGTTTTTAGGATTGGAGTTTTGAGGATACATTTTCTACCAAATGCCCTCTCACCCTTTCCCTTCTCCTTATCCATGTGGCAATCCAAATGGCATTTGGATTTTGAGTTTGAAAATATAGATGTTAACAGCATTTTTTGGGCAACTACAGAGGTTCGCATTTATCAATGCACTTGATGAAAGACCTTGTGATCTCCTTGGACATAGCTAGATTTTACGTAAGTTGAGAGAAAGGAGTACTGTTGTAGAAGAAT